>NW_017728922.1:16205600-16218282 GCF_001723895.1 Crocodylus porosus
GGTCTGTAGGATGATCAGGCCTACAGAGTTTTCCGGTCGTCGTCTCTGCTGCTTCCTGCTTTTTTACCTCTTTTATAGATGTTCATTGGACTGCCTCTATGACACTAACTATGATATAAGCTAAACATACAGAGAGAGGATAATTTTCTTTTACATAATAGTTACTAGGCAGATTTTCTGCACAAGTTTCGTTTCTTCAATACTGACACTTTTTAGATAAGTGAAATTTATAGAGTACAGGTGTGAGGCCTACTGCCAGCAGAATATAGTACCAGGGACTTGTTTAGACTAACAGTAAAAATTGCAAGGCAGCAAAAAGTGGTACCAGGCACTTGCTTTGGTTAACAGCAAAGGCCTCAAGGTTACATAAATATGAGAGTGCCACACGGCAGTTACACAGAAAAGAAAAGAAATATAATATAAAATTGAAATAATATAAAACAGTTACATGCTTAATAATATAGAACAGTTACAAACTCTAGAAGAGCTCTCCACAAAAGCCCTTGCCTTTGGAATACAGGCAACACCCCCTTAACGCTGTTTCACTTAGTGCTATTTCGCTATAATGCTCATTTGAAATTGATACCTGATTTCACTTAACACTCAGCAAGTGTTAACACTCGCAGTCACCATTTTGGGTCATGAAAAACAATTGAGGTTCCCATCTTGGGTCATCAGATACTTCTGGTTTTGCTTAACACTCAGTTTTTAAACCAATTAAGAGAGCTAAGAAGGGGTTGCCTGTATTTGCCTTGCTGAGGACCAAAATTGTAGATCTTCTAGGCTGTCTGCAAAGCTCATATTTTTTAACAAGAATTTGCAGGGTTGTGGGGGACACGGGCTGTGAAAAGTGGGATATTTCCTATGTGGAAAGCTGCCTGGGTCACATGATGGGCTAAATGAGGTGCATTAGTACAGAAGGAAATAAATGCTGCTCCTTTGCCATTGTTTGGTATACTGTAATTCCTGTGTGGTTCTGCTTTTGTCAGAGGTCCTCAGGAAGTGTTTTTGGGATGGAATTTCTTTAGACCAAAATGAGAGAGTGCTAAAATAAAACCAAAAATTTCTGCATAAGAATGTGGGACATACCATGTTGCATCAGATGACAGTATTCATAGCCCAGTTTCCTGTCTCTCAATAGCAGAGTGGATGCCAAGGGCAAGAGTATTTTAATGGGGCATATCCAAAGTGATGCATCCTTTGCCTCTCTTCCCCTGCAACTTCCAACATTCAGAGGTCTAAGAAGGTCCTTACTTTGAGGTTGCACTTCTACCTATCATGTATAATAGCCACTGATGAACCTGGTTAAATTATTGGCCTCCACAATATCCTGTGGCAGAGAGCCCTACAAGTTAATTACATGTGTGAAAAGAAATTCATTTTAACACTGGCTTCTTTACCTGATGATAATTCTTTTCCATGGTTGCCATTTGGAAGATCTTCTTTGTTTCCTCTAATTAATGCTATGTGCATTTTACAGGGGTCTTGTGAAATTTATTAAAAATGAAGCACCAAAAATCAAGCACCTCAATCTTAGGCCTATATAAGAATTTGGAATTGTAGGGAAAGCCAGAAAGTACTGTCTGGGTGACAGCTGGCTATGCAGCATGCCTGACTCACTAGCCTTTTTCTCTTCAGAGCTGCATCTCCACAATACTTGGTCTAGGAATAAGACCATTCAGGTGAAGAAAAATTGGGAGGGAGAATCCAACCAAATTTCCAGCACCCAATGGTGATGGCCATAATAAATTCCTTACTATATCTTCAGTGCCAAAATATTCATCATTATTAAGAGTTCACAGTAGTAGTTTCTGATGGCAAGCTCTTATCACCAAGTTGAAGGGATCAGGGGAGTCTGAAGATTCTTGGAGATACCAGGATTGCTGGGATATCTTTTTTAGAAAATAAAAGTTTAAGACTTTGATAACTTTAGCAGTTTTCAACATCAATTGATAGGTTCTTTACTGTATCCTGAATTACTCCCATTTAAGAGATTCAGGCTCTGGAGGGAATGGATGTATTTAAATCAACTGGTCCGGACAATCTCCACCCCAGAGTGCTGCGAGAATTAGCTGAGGTCATTGCGGGACCTCTGGCAAGGCTTTACAAGCGCTCGTGGTGCTCTGGTGTGGTTCCAGAGGACTGGAAAAGGGCCACTGTGGTTCCCATTTTCAAAAAAGGGAGGAAGGAAGACCCAGGAAACTATAGGCCTGTTAGTCTTACCTCAGTCCTGGGGAAGCTTTTTGAGAGAATTATCCTGGCGCATGTCCACGAGGGGCCAACAAGGGAGGTTATGCTTAGGGGCAACCAACACGGGTTCATTAGAGGCAGGTCCTGTCAGACCAACCTGGTGGCCTTCTATGACCAGGTCACCAAATCCTTAGATGTAGGAGTAGCAGTGGACGTAGTTTTTCTGGACTTTAGGAAGGCCTTCAACACTCTCTCACCCCATTCTCATTTAAAAAAAAAAAAACTGGGGGACTGTGGTGTTGACACCTGCACAGTCAAATGGGTCACTAACTGGCTGGAGGGCCGCACCCAGAGTGGTAGTGGATGGGTCATTTTTGGCCTGGAGGGACGTGGGCAGTGGGGTTCCGCAGGGCTCGCTCCTTGGGCCCGCACTGTTCAACATCTTCATCAGTGACTTGGACAAGGGGGTAAAAAGCACCCTGTTCAGATCTGCTGATGACACTAAGATGTGGGGGGAAGTGGGTGCGCTAGAAGGGAGGAATAGGCTGCAATTAGATATGGACAGGTTACAGGGGTAGGCAGATGAGAACAGGATGGATTTCAACACTGACAAGTGCAAGGTGATGCACCTGGGGAGGAAGGACCAACAGCATACCTTCAGGCTGCAGAACTCCCTTCTTGTCAATGCAGAGGCAGAAAAGGATCTTGGAGTCATCATTGATGCCAAGATGAACATGGGCCTGCAGTGTGGGGATCCAGTCAGGAAGGCCAACTGCACCTCGTCCTGCATCCACAGATGCATCTCAAGCAGGTCCAATGAGGTGATCCTCCCCCTCTATGTGACACTGGTCAGGCCGCAGCTGGAGTACTGCGTCCAGTTCTGAGTGCTGCACTTCAGTAGGGATGTGGACAACATGGAGAGGGTCCAGAGGAGGCCACTCACATGATCAGGGGGCAGCAGGGCAGGCCATATGAGGGGAGGCTCAGGGACATGAACCTGTTCAACCTCCACAAGAGAAGGCGGAGGGGGGATCTAGTGTCCTGTCAGAGGGGACCAGCAGGCACTGGGGGAATCCCTGTTTCCCCGGGCACTACCAGGAGTGATTAGAAATAGCAATCACAAGCTGGCAGAGGGTAGATTCAGACTAGACATCAGGAGGCGCTACTTCATGGTCAGGGCGGCTAGGATCTGGAACCAACTTCCAAGAGAAGTGGTGGTGGCTCCTCCTCTGGGGGTCTTTAAGAGGAGGCTAGATTTACACCTTGCTGGGGTCATTTGACCCCAGTACTCTTCCTGCCATGGCAGGGGGTCAGACTGTGATCTGCTCGGGTCCCTTCCAACCGTACTAACAGTGAAACTATGAATGACAGAATCTTGTTAATAAGTCCAGTGTCTTCTCTCGTTAAGTTTTACTATGTATTTGTAGGCTGTACGTACTTTAGAATGTCAGTGAATGCATTTATGGAAACAACCTTCAGCCTACAAAGTGCATCTGCTATCTGGAGGCAGCCTTGGTGTAAATTTGTTTAGTATTTTCTGAAAAGTTAGGTAAGAATTTCTTGTGGTAAAACATATGTTTAATTTGTGTATACGTTTAAAAAAAAAAATGTGGGGGACGGGTTGCTTTTCCCCTTGCTCCTTCCCTGCCCGGGGTCCTCTCCACCCCTCCTTACCTGAATTTCCAGCAAGGTGCAGCCACATGGTCCCTTCTGGGGCTTCTGACTGGGTGGGGCAGGGCTGGGTGGGCTCTGCTGTTCCTGGAGGCCTCCAGGGCATCCCCTGTGTCCTATTGCCCCTGGTTCCTGTCACTTTTGACAGGAACCAAAGACTAATAAATGTTAATTTTTCTAAATTTTTTTTAGGGGCCCCGCAGGCTGGCTAGACCCCTGGTCTATAATAAGACAGTAAGTGGACGATCTAAATCTTCACAGGCTATGCTGTAACCTGCCTGCCTACATCTGGCCTATGACAACAATATTGCTTTTCAGCCATCATTCTATCACAACAGAAGAGGCGTTGCTGCAGTAGTTAAGTGTTCATGGAACTAATTTCTGACCTTGATGAGAGTGTAGTTTGTGTTTATTTCTGGAAGTAGTGAAGCACTTACATTCTGCCCCCAAACTGATGTTAGCACTGTCAGTGAATCTGTGTGGTGCTGATGAAAATATGTCCACAGAAACTTCTGTATTTTAAACATTACAACTGGGATCAGCTTTGATTTAAACACAATTATTGTGTCTAAGCAGTATTAAAATAGTGCTTTCTTTATTTCTGTAAGTAGGAAGGGATTATGATCACCCATTCATCTGGTCTGGCCTCTATAACAGGGATTAGTTTAGTTCTCTTCTACTCCTACCCTTCCGGTCCCCTATGAAAGGGGGATGCTTTTGAAATGGGAACTGGACTGATGTATCATTTGCAGCTGCCATTTCAGAGCTAGCCACTTTGAGTACCGATCTTATTCTGAGATTCTAATCACAAACCAGTTTTAGCTGTTTGCTTATATATACAATATTACCTTCTTCTTGAAATTGGGTTGCATCATAACAAGGAAGCAGGTGAAGTAAAGTGTATGATTTTATATTCACAGATGCCTTTAGGTGTCTACTGCAGTGCTTTTAAATGTTTTCTATATTAGGCTTCATGGAATTAAGTACATTAATTCTGTACATGAAAATCTTCATCTTTCTGTGTATGAACACACAAAGAGTAACAACTAGCCCCCTTTAAGACATTGAACCCATTAAGTCTTAATTCAGAGGTTCAGAAACAAAATCCAAGCTGCCAACTACTTTCATACAGTGTGAGATAAGGGCTGCTCTTCCTCTTATCTCCCATCCCTGCTGCCTCCACTTTTTGCCTCAGAGTACTTTATTTCTGCAGAGGAAAGATGTGCTATCAGGCGCATATCTAGTTGTCATTTCACCTTCTCCTCCTTCTTGCTGTTTAAATTTTCCATGCTGTGGTGATAGTGATTAAAATGCCTTAATGTCACAGGACTTTGTCCTAAATCGGATCCAAGCTGTAACAGTAGCTTTCTATGTATAGAAATTAAGATTAATTGCATCATATAGATTTGGCATATCTTGTTTGATTCGGGAGACCCAGGGTCAAATTTTGTTTGGATTGCAAGCAAGGCTTTATGAGGGTTTCTTTCTCTCTAGGAACACTAACTTGATTGGCCAGTTTTTACTAATCTATGCCATTTGTAGAAGGAACATTCGTGATCAGTAATAGGTATTTAGGTAAAAAGTTAGAATTTGGACCTTAACCAAGTATACAGCTACAGTGTTGTCACTCATATATGCTTCTTTCATATAGAAGGACAGAAAACTTGTTTTTCCAGTTTTTAGCCAGTCCATATGTTCCCCCACACCCCTGCACAGGCAGTCTCTTTTCTGTCACGTGGGGGGAGACCATGGAGCAGAAAGGGCAAGGGAAGGGGATCATAGTGTCAATCAGGGAGGGTTCAGGGTTTACGTTGTGGCACACCTGCCGAAAGGTCAACACCCACAGTTATGGAGCAGGTTGACGGTATGTACAGGCATACTCTTGCTAGGCCAGTCTAGTTAGCATGGGTTAACCTTGTCAGTGAAGATACAGCTGTATGGACTTAAGTGCACATTAACAACTTAAGTAAAAACCCAGTATCCTTGGCAGGCTTGTAGAACTCCTGATGAAGTTATTTGCTGCTGTTGTTACCTGTGCTAACTAAAGCAGGACTGTCTCTGCTTTTGCTGCAATCATACCTTCACTTGCAATATAGATGTACCTTTTATGACGCTGCCTCTGTTTACATGGTTAAGACTATTTCAGGAATCTGAGACATGTTTTTAGGTTTTTTATAACTAATACTGAATGGTAGCTGTAATACTGTAAGTATTGCTGATATAGCATGCCTTATTTCTGAAAGGTAGTGTGCTTTATAAACTGAAGTTTATATTAGTTCTATTGAGCACTGACTTAATAGTTGGGTAATGAATACCAATTATATTATGGGTGCACTGATAAAGATTTTCTTGGCTGATACGGATATCAGGCAATACTGATCTGATAACCAACTTACAGGAATGCAGCCAGGCAATGTGGAGAGCAGCGCCCTGTGGGTAAGTTTGTAGAGGGGAAGGGGCATGGAGGGGGGAGGGACAGATCTAGGTCCCCACAGTGATCTTTAATGAGCTTTAGTTCAAGCACCCCTGCCACCATTTTTAAGCACCAGGATGCTGATCCCCTGGACAAGTCACATGCGGCTCTGTCCCACTGGCCTGGGGTCCCAGCCCCTGATCCTGTCCCTACCCCACTCCCTCCCTCACTGGGCGGGGGGGCCTCAGTCTGCTCCCCCATGTCCCTTCTCCTCCACAGACTTAGCTGCATAGTACAGACTTAGCTGCAGACTTAGTGTATGCGTGTGGCTGTGCAAATGCACATGGTGTCTGGGAGCCCTGGCCAGAAGGCACATTATATTTTCAGTACATTATCAGCTATACTGGCCCAAAAAGGGCAATTAATGTTAATTTTCCTTTTATCAGTGCGGATCCAATATGGCACTGATATATCAGTGCACCTGTATTCATAATGCCTCTAATTAGCTGGAACGTATTCAAGATAATTATTTTTGGCAAATATAAAAGACTCAACTGCTGAATTATAGGATTGTCAATTTAACATTGCCCTTTTTTGGGGGGGGACTAAATTGCCCAAAGTCTTGCATCTTTTTGAAAACTCATAACAATAATCTAGAGTTTGTTTTTTATTAAATACTGTATTTATTTGTATATTATACTCACCCTTCCCCAAAAATTAGCCTTCAAAAATTGGAATGTGTGGGTTAATGGGGAAGCATGGAAAAATAAAGCAGGAAGATACTGCTGCAAGATGGCTGCTATGGCTAGAGGAGTGAACTATGCTATGCTGTTAACCCTCTCACAGCCACAGCAGCAGGATACTCTGCAGTCAGCATGTAGCCATGACTGGAAAAATCTTTTTTATCTTTTCATTCAGCCTTCTCAGAACAAGGTGCATACCTTATTTGGGGGCATGCCCTATGTGAGAAAATGTAGTGCTAGGGGAGAGCCTGCTTTGAACAAAAAAATTATCTAAAAATAAAAAGAATTAATTTACTAGCTGCTGCTTGTAGTAAAGTGATGTATTTTTTTTTTCTGTTGATGTGCATATGAAGCAGTGAGTGGGAAAACTGGATGCACTTCTCCTGTTTTTAAAACCATCCTTGATTCTCTTCCTGACCAAATTAAGATGGCTTGATACAATATTTTCCTAAATTATTTTTCTTTCCAAGCATCTACATAATACTTGGTAATACTAGAATAACCTCCTCCTGTGTTTTTCCTACTATGTAACTTAGCAGTCATGTTGCTGTCGCTAAAGTTTTTCATTATTTGGAGTACAAACTTGAACACATTTTCTTTTCTGAAAAATGGAGATCCCAAACAAATGTAAAGATGCACTATCAAATTAATAAAAAGAACACAACATTGTGAAGCCATAGGAAAAGAGGAGCTTGGGTAGGTGCAGTACCTGGATCTACTACTAGCTCTTTAAAAATTGGCAAGATTTTTAAGTTGAGTTTACTAAATAATTCTTAAATAGATCATATCAAAGACTTAGTCACAAAATGCAAACTTAAGAGAGACATTCATAGTTGGGGGAGGGGGAGAAGAGGAAAGAAATGACTTACCTGTATTTAATTTTGCACTCCACTCTTAAGAAAAATACAATATTCATATTAAGTGAAAGATTGTCAACAGTATTCACCTTCTTATCTGGAAGACTTAATGTAATCTCTTCTTGAGGAATGTATTGCTTCCTTTCACGTTTATTTATAAGAACTTAACTCCCACAAAAGGACGATACAACTTTTGTTTTATGTTATTTATTGATTTTAAAAAGTAGAAATATTTTTGTGACATTACAAATCTTATTTTCAAAATTAAAGTTGATACTCAAGATTAATAGGTATAACATTTTTATTAATTTAATACTTTGATTTTTTGATAGATATAATATTTTCATTATTGGATACATTTGACTGGATCAGTTAGTTGAAAAAGCAATGTAAATAAGTGTGTTTATATAAACTCTGAATAGTAACTGTACTGTACTTGCGTCTTATGAATAAAGTGATATTTTAAGCCAGGTAAGAAAGTGAAGTGGATTCTATAATTCATTGAACATCCATCAACTAAGTAGCTTAATAAAGGCTTGTCCACATGAGAAAATTGGGCTTGTTTTAAGATGCAATTTAAATAAGTTCATATAAATCTTTGCAAAAGTCAGTAAGGAAACTTATTTTAGATGAAAGTAGGTATATTTCAGTTCAGTACAGACAGCTTTGAAACAGGTTAAACTAAACCAAGATGAGCTGTTTGAATCAATTTAACTAAAAGGGTTTGAAACCATATTTCAGTTGAACGTATTATAGAAGATTTGCCTGCACAGATGTCTGCAGAATGGTCTTGGGAAGGGAGGAAGGCATGTGAGAGCGCCAAGGCAGGGGTTGTCAACGAGGGAGATGCGTATCCCCGGGACTACTTGGGAAGGCCACCACCCCACGCTGCCACCTCCTAGGAGCAGGGCTGGAGGGGCAGCCACAGCACTCCTCTGCAGGACACACAGGTGCTGCCCAGCCAGCTGGATGCCAAGTGGGGGGGAGCTTGCATATGGTGTCTGCTGCTGCAACCTGCCACCAGGTGGTGCTGCTGCTGCTTTGCATCCAGTCACGTGCGGCCCCCCACATCCAGCCATGTGTGTCGTGAGTAAAACCCCTATTCTTGTGCAAGTGTCAGGATCCATGAATTCCATCTGTTACTTAATAAAATCAGGTCCAAAACTACTTCTCCATTTTTGACAGTTGAGGCTTTTGTAAAAGTTGCTCCTAGTTATTCAGGGTTTAAAACAAGGTTAACACAGGAATTTAAAAATATTAACAAGCTTGCTGTAAATGTAACTTAAACGTTTTGTACTCTTCCGTCAGCTAATGACAGAGGTCTAAAGACAAACGGTAACTTAGCTATTATCATTTAAAACAAAATTAAAAATATAATTTTCTTCATTTTCTACTGGATATATTTAGTTTGTTCCTGATGTACATCAGACATGTTTGCTTAAAAGTTTCCTAATATAGAACCCAGCTATATGTGTATGACTTCATAGATTTCTAGAGTCGAAAGGGACCTGGTAGGTCATTGGGTCTGACCCCCTGCTCCAAGTAGGAAAAAAGCGCTGGGGGTTAAGTAACCCTGCCAGATGCCTGTCTAATCTCCTCTTGAACACCTCCAAGGTAGGGGAAAGCACCACCTCCCTTAGAAGCCCATTCTGTATTTTGGCAACCCCTACCATAAAGAACTTCTTCCTTATGTCCAATCTAAATCTATTCTCCTTCAGTTTGTGGCCATTATTTCTTGTAACCCTGAGGGATGCCCCAGGAAACAGTGTCCCCTATTCCCTGCTGACCCCCTCATGAGTTTGTAGGCAGCCACAAAATCGCCTCTCAGCCTTCTCTTGCGGAGGCTGAAGAGATTCAGGTCCCTCAGTCTGTTTTCATAGGGTCTTACCTGGAGGCCCTCAGCCATACGAGTAGCCCTACTCTGAACCCTCTCAAGGTTATCCACATCCCTCTTGAAGTGCAACGCCCAAAACTGGGCGTAGTACTCCATCCACAGCCTCACCAATGCCACATAGAGGGGAGTTATCACTTCCCTAGACCTGCTTGTGATGCACCTGCTGATGGAAGAAAGAATGCGGTTTGCCTTGCATATTACCTTGTCCCACTGGCGGCTCATGTTCGTTTTTGTGTCAACCAGGACTCTGAGATCTCTTTCTATTGTTGGGAGTACCATTCTGAGCACCACCTGTCTATAGGTGTTGGAGATTCTTTCTCCCCGGGTACAGCACCTTGCATTTGTCTTTGTTAAATTGCATCCTATTCTGATCTGCCCACTTCCCCAGTCTGTCAAGATCTGCCTAGATTCGCTCCCTGCCCTCCAGTATGTTTACTGTACCCCATAGTTAAGTGTCATCTGTGAATTTGGACAAGGTGCTTTCAACCCCTTCATCCAGATTGCTGATGAAGATATTAACAGTACTGGTCCAAGGACAGAGCCCTTGGGCTCTTGAGCAGCAGTTTTTCTCCTGTCTGAGCTGAGCTGAGCAGCAGTGGCAGCACCACAATGAAGAAACTGTTCAGCGTGGGGCAAAGCAGCCTCTCCCCCTTGCTGCTGCCGGGCAGTTCAATCAGTCAATTGGAGAATTATTACAATAATCAAGTAAAAATCCACAATAAATATTGAGCAGTATTTTGAAGCAGACCAAAAAGGTGACAAAAAACAAGGAACCTTCAAGTGCATCCTGCTGCCCCATGGCGCACTGCCATCACTGTGGGTCCGAGCCCTGTAGTAGGGCTGCCACCACTGTGGGCCCCAGCAGGTACCAGTGCATGCAGCTTGATCCAGAGCACCCTGCACCATCTCCAAGCTTCCCTGACCAGGCGGAGCAGCTGCATCAGCAGTGGGGCAGAAAGTGTTGCTTGGCATAGGAGAAAGCGTCCCCTTCCCCTCACCCCTGGTGGGCAGTTTTTGGTGCAGCCACCCAGAACCCACACTGCACCAGACTTCCCTGAGGCTGCTTGCTGCTGCAGCACAAGGCAGCCCAGAGGTAGTTGTGACAGAGCTGAAGGCACTGGCTGCAGCAAGAACTGCTCAGCAGCAGCAAGGGGGAGAGGCTGCTTTGCCCCATGCCAAGCAACAGTTTCTTTGTGGTGCCGCTGCTGCTGCTCAGTTCAGACAGGAGAGAAACTACTGCTTAGCACAGGGTAAAAGCAGCCTCTCTCCGTTGCTGGCGCATCCTGATGCAGCCACCCAGAGCCCACGTGGGTCTGCCCTGGCTCTGTTCTGTGCTGCCACTGCTACCCCATGGGGCAGCCCAGAGGTGACAGTAGCGTGGAGACACAGGGCGGCCCTGCCCAGGCTACACCTGGAAATTCCAATGAGGCGGAAGAGCCACTTTTGTGATGCACAGAGCAGCAGTTTCTGTGCTGCTGCTGCTGCTGCTGCTTAGCCCAGATGGGCGAGCTGGGAGCTGGCACAGGGCACGTGGGGTCAGGGCTGTGTGTGCTGGTCCCCACCACTACCACAAGGCTGGGGACAATAGCAGCGGCAGTCCAGCTGCAGAGCCACCCCAGCCCTTCTGCATGCCCAAGGGATGGTAGGATGCACCACAGCCAGGCAGCACCATAGCTGAGTGGGACTAAGGGACTTGCAGCAGTCTGGATGAAGCCCCTCCATGGGCTGGATCGGCCCACCCATGATTTAGATCATTTTGTAGGGCAGTGGTTCTCAACCTCTTTTTGTACCAGAACCCATTTGTAAATGTTGGCCAGGCCAAACCAAGTGCCCCTCACTCCTGAACTGTTGCCCCCTGCCCCCAGATCCCAGCCCCCCTGTGTGGGGGGCATGGGGGCGCCCAAAGCACTCCCTTGAGGTTTTTCTCCTTTTAAAGGAGAATCTACTTTTAAAGTTGGTTTGCGACCCTTTCATATATTCTTGTGACCCACTTTTGCGTGACAGCTTACGGGGCTCAGAAACACTAATGTATGGAGTCTTGACTTTTCCATTTTTCTTTTATTTGTATAAAGAATGATGTATTGGTTGATGGTAGTGATTTTATTTACTTGTAAAACATACCATATTTTGTTGCATGTAACATACTCTGGAATATAACATGCACCTTGTTCTTAAAAGGCACAATTAATTCTAAAAAAAATCTTTCCTGGTAGTTGTAGATATTAGCAGCATCAGCAGCCAGGAAGCAGATCCTGCCCATTGTTCTGCTCACTGTCAGTCTTGTGTAGATTTTACTTTCACTTTTGTCTGTAACTGGCAGAAACTTGTTACATATAAGGTGCACAGCAATTTCCAATAGCTGTTGCTTGGAAAAAATGTATGTTGTACCCAGAAAAATACAGTAGCTTCATAACTCAGTAGAACCTGTACATTAAATTTGATACATCTTTTTCTACCTGTCTTTTTCATTTTAGTAATTATGAGCATATCTGCTTCTCACCAAAGTACCTGGTTAGTGTGTTAGGAAATAATGAATGATACATTGCCTCTTCACTAGATAATTAACTTTGATCTTGATCAGATGGTTACAAATCTTTTGCACCTAGTAGCATAGCTGCTTTGACTTCCCATAGGATCAACTCCTTAATATAGTATGTTACCTGTTGGGCCATTTTTTATGCAACTTCATCTCAGAAGTTAGATGTTTTCCCCTGATTGTTTCTTTATGTGAAAAAGCATGCAGGCTGTAACTCGAACCTTTTTTCCCTCCTAGTCTTATGTATTCAGTAACTGAGGGTTTTTTTTTTCTTATTTAAATATTTTAAGAGATTGTAATAAAATGACATTTTTAAACCAAAAATTAAGTAGGATTATTTTGGGGGGAAACATAAATAATAGTAAAAAAAAAAAAAAA
>NW_017728922.1:16218927-16221681 GCF_001723895.1 Crocodylus porosus
TAAACACACTGTTTTATTGATATATTTACAATGTTAAAGCAATTTGGAAGCCTACCAGTGCCTCAGTCACTATAATAAAATAAATTCTAAGTGCCTATAAATTGTGGCATTTGATTTTGGGTTTTTTATCATGGAAAATAAGAGTACTGCTTGCCCCCATGGCTCACCAGGACATGGGTCCAGCTGCAGCTGTCCCCCTCACTACTTTGTGGTGCTGAGCAGCCATGATATACCAGTGCCCTGTCCATGCCATTGCCCCTTGACTCGCGATCCACAGCCCTCTTTCCCCCACCCCCCACCAGAGGGAGGCCCCCAGGTGCCAAGATTATGGGACCAGGAACCTGGGTCTGCAGCCCTCTGCCCAACCAGCAGCAGTGAGGGGCACAACTCTGCACCACCACCCCCTCTGCTGCCAAGCAGGCAAGGGGTGCTTTGCCATGGCGGTACGGGGCTAACGGTGACAGCACCAAGCTTCCCCACCCCGCTCTGTACTGCTGTGCTGGGCCACAGAGGCCCCTGGGGAATGATAGCAAGGCAGGGAGCCCTAAGCCCACCGCATGCATCCTGCCCCTACCCTGCACACATCTGGGGAGTATATTCCCCTGACGGGCCTCTCACTCTCCCCACCCCCCGCAGGAGTGAACACAGCAGCAGGGAGCCACCCTCCTAGATGAGCTTCCTGCAGGGAGTGGGGCTTGGGGCTGCTGCTGGGAAGCAGCCTCTGTGACGGCGAGGCTGGTGGATGGGAGGGTGGCTTAGGGCCCTAGGCATGTGCCTAGTTTGCCTGTGTGTTAATGCAGCCCTGCTTTCCAGGGTGTAAAAAGCCTGGGTAGTGTATATGTAGACACTGAACTATTCACATATCAGTGTCTCTCTTTCAGCTTTGTTGTTTTAATCCAGAGGAAAAGCAGGTGTCAGTACATTTGGAAACAGCTTGGCTGCAGGAGGTGTCAGAGCAAGGAGATCATCTATTTGTCTGTCTCCTTGAGACTCTGTTCCTAGACTGGCTGCCAACAGGGTAGACTGGGCTCTTTAAACCTCATCATGGAGTGGACAAAATGGGACAAGCAAATCATTTTTGATATTCTTCACTGGATTCTAATTTATTCTTATCTTTGAGGTGAGGGACCCAAAACTAGATGCAGTACTCGAAGTGAGACATCACCACTGCCAAATAGTGGAATAATCACTTCCCTTGTTAAGTGACGCTTGTTAATACAGCCCAATATGTTAGGCCTTTTTTTGCAAACCAGAGCACACTGTTGGTTAATATTCAGTTTGTGGTACATTAATACTTCCAGGTCCTTTTCTAAAGTTCTGTAGACTTATCAGTCTTTTCCACTTTGTCAAATTTAATCTGATTGATTGGCTTTGTTAACTGTTCCTCCAGCCAGTCCATATCATTCTGGGTACTAGTTCTACCCTCCAAAAAGTCTGTACTTTGTGTCGTCTGCACTATTAGCACACATCTTGGTTTGCTCTGCAGACTCGTTTCATCTGCCTGGCAACAGAGGGCAGCCCTGATTTGGCTAATCCAAACTGCCCATTTTGGTAGTTTGGCTAACCCAAACCACCCAGCCTGTGTTGTCAGTATATACAGACATTCACTTTCCCGGGAGAAACTGCCCTGAAAGTGATTTAACCCTGGTTGTTCCCAGGTTATTTTTCTCTTGAAGTGACCATTATTACTTTGGGAGAAAATGCCTGAATATCTGTACACTTGTGATTTCTCCTGGGAAAGCAGGGACTCCCCCAGGAGAAACTGAATGTCTGTAAGTAGTCAAAATGTAATGGTGTAAATAGGGGGTGGGCTGGATCCAGCCCACCAGGTGATTTCATCCGGCTTGTGGGCGGCTTCCCACCAATTCTACCTGGTTCAGCCCATGGCTGATCCTGCTGCCCTCCTCATGGGCCCGAGCTTTGCCTACTCCCAATCATAGTGTGCTGCACTCCCACCCCTGTGTATGGGAGGGCTCTCACTCCAGCTTCCAAATAGACCTATTGTTGCCACTGCCACAGCCGCCCAGGGATGCTCAGCTCCCCCAACCTCCGGCAACTCTTCCTTGTGTCCCTGCTGCAGCACTCCAGGCAGTAGGTAGGGAAAGTGGGGCAGGCAAGGGAAACTGCAGCTGGTTGGCAGCATGGAGGGAAGGTGGGAACATGCCTGAATGCTGTGTGCCCCCCAGCAGCTGGGCCAGCTGCAGCACTGTCAGTGGTGGGAGCATGGCAGTAGTAAGTGAGGAGTTCCTGCTTTCATTGCTTCCTGCCTCCCCCCGCAGCAGCACGTGATACCCAGGAGCTACACATGAGTCACTGGGAGCCCCGTGCGATGAAGCTGGGCCAGAACTGGCTGGAACTGTGCTGAGGGGCTCCATGTGTGTGGCTCATGATCACACTGAGAGCATGCTGCCTGCTGCTGCTGCTGCCAGTGGCAGTTCACTGGGGGTGCCATGCACACCACACCATACCCTCACACTCCCTCCCTCTCCCCCAGCACACTCCACCAACCACATCCCACAGACACTATACAAGAGTAATACTTTATTTTGAGCTATTATGCAATACTCTCTCTATATGTACACAACACAAACACACACAGGTTAGGACAAAAATATTTTTTTGAAATAAAATTAAAATATTATAGTAGCTATTTGACTTTTAATGTACGGTTTTGTTTTTTTCCAGTTCCAAGATGACAACACCCCTCCCCCAAAGGAGTACTTCCTCCTCCCTCCCAAAGAGGGAGGGACTTTT
>NW_017728922.1:16221692-16232243 GCF_001723895.1 Crocodylus porosus
ACAGGGTAGACTGGGCTCTTTAAACCTCATCATGGAGTGGACAAAATGGGACAAGCAAATCATTTTTGATATTCTTCACTGGATTCTAATTTATTCTTATCTTTGAGGTGAGGGACCCAAAACTAGATGCAGTACTCGAAGTGAGACATCACCACTGCCAAATAGTGGAATAATCACTTCCCTTGTTAAGTGACGCTTGTTAATACAGCCCAATATGTTAGGCCTTTTTTTGCAAACCAGAGCACACTGTTGGTTAATATTCAGTTTGTGGTACATTAATACTTCCAGGTCCTTTTCTAAAGTTCTGTAGACTTATCAGTCTTTTCCACTTTGTCAAATTTAATCTGATTGATTGGCTTTGTTAACTGTTCCTCCAGCCAGTCCATATCATTCTGGGTACTAGTTCTACCCTCCAAAAAGTCTGTACTTTGTGTCGTCTGCACTATTAGCACACATCTTGGTTTGCTCTGCAGACTCGTTTCATCTGCCTGGCAACAGAGGGCAGCCCTGATTTGGCTAATCCAAACTGCCCATTTTGGTAGTTTGGCTAACCCAAACCACCCAGCCTGTGTTGTCAGTATATACAGACATTCACTTTCCCGGGAGAAACTGCCCTGAAAGTGATTTAACCCTGGTTGTTCCCAGGTTATTTTTCTCTTGAAGTGACCATTATTACTTTGGGAGAAAATGCCTGAATATCTGTACACTTGTGATTTCTCCTGGGAAAGCAGGGACTCCCCCAGGAGAAACTGAATGTCTGTAAGTAGTCAAAATGTAATGGTGTAAATAGGGGGTGGGCTGGATCCAGCCCACCAGGTGATTTCATCCGGCTTGTGGGCGGCTTCCCACCAATTCTACCTGGTTCAGCCCATGGCTGATCCTGCTGCCCTCCTCATGGGCCCGAGCTTTGCCTACTCCCAATCATAGTGTGCTGCACTCCCACCCCTGTGTATGGGAGGGCTCTCACTCCAGCTTCCAAATAGACCTATTGTTGCCACTGCCACAGCCGCCCAGGGATGCTCAGCTCCCCCAACCTCCGGCAACTCTTCCTTGTGTCCCTGCTGCAGCACTCCAGGCAGTAGGTAGGGAAAGTGGGGCAGGCAAGGGAAACTGCAGCTGGTTGGCAGCATGGAGGGAAGGTGGGAACATGCCTGAATGCTGTGTGCCCCCCAGCAGCTGGGCCAGCTGCAGCACTGTCAGTGGTGGGAGCATGGCAGTAGTAAGTGAGGAGTTCCTGCTTTCATTGCTTCCTGCCTCCCCCCGCAGCAGCACGTGATACCCAGGAGCTACACATGAGTCACTGGGAGCCCCGTGCGATGAAGCTGGGCCAGAACTGGCTGGAACTGTGCTGAGGGGCTCCATGTGTGTGGCTCATGATCACACTGAGAGCATGCTGCCTGCTGCTGCTGCTGCCAGTGGCAGTTCACTGGGGGTGCCATGCACACCACACCATACCCTCACACTCCCTCCCTCTCCCCCAGCACACTCCACCAACCACATCCCACAGACACTATACAAGAGTAATACTTTATTTTGAGCTATTATGCAATACTCTCTCTATATGTACACAACACAAACACACACAGGTTAGGACAAAAATATTTTTTTGAAATAAAATTAAAATATTATAGTAGCTATTTGACTTTTAATGTACGGTTTTGTTTTTTTCCAGTTCCAAGATGACAACACCCCTCCCCCAAAGGAGTACTTCCTCCTCCCTCCCGAAGAGGGAGGGACTTTTGTTAGCAAAGGGCAGTGATTAGGGCACTGGACTTCTGGCCCCAAGATGGCAACCAGGGGTGTAGCCCTAGACAGCCACCAAAACTCCAGAAAGAGGCTCCCTAGCCAAAATAATTGTCCATTCCAGGTGTAAACTGTGTACTGACTATCTGATACATGAAATATATCTTTTACATCTAGGGAAAACAGGAAAATCACTGGAAATTAAATAAACATGGTGTTTCTTTTTTTCACTGCATAGCATACGCATGCCAAAAAGCAGATTTTTATTTTTATTTTATTTTATTTTATTTTAGATTTTACTAGTAATCTTTGTGAGTGCCTCACAAAATGAGTGTCATCGTAAGATGACGGTATACTTATAAGTCGAGCATGGCATGTAAACATAACTTTGGAGACCAAGACACAATAACTGGA
Source organism: Crocodylus porosus (assembly GCF_001723895.1). Classification (NCBI taxonomy): domain Eukaryota; kingdom Metazoa; phylum Chordata; order Crocodylia; family Crocodylidae; genus Crocodylus; species Crocodylus porosus. The sequence continues at coordinate 16,223,850 of NW_017728922.1, forward strand.
TTTGGATGCATAATTTGCAGCTCTCTCTGTATTTGTTCTGATGCTCTAGCTACTGCTGTTATGAGGCTTAAAATATTTTCATTGCATCCTTTTTCAGGTTCCAAGATCTAGCCCATCTGGATTATGGCCAGTAGTGGTTCCAGGTCAGGATCTTCCAGTGGTTTTGCCATGAAATCACAGCTTCAGATCACTAGTAAGTATTTTGTCTAGTTCTGGATGCTGCGCTTCAGGAGGGAAGTGGACAGCATCGAGAGGGTCCAGAGGAGGGCCACTCGCATGATCAGGGGGCAGGAAGGCAGGCCCTATGAGTGGAGGCTGCGGGACCTGAACCTGTTCAGTCTCCACAGGAGAAAGCTGAGGGGATCTGGTGGTTGTCTACAAACTGTCCAAGGGGGACCTGCAGGCTATGGAAGTCCCTGTTCCCCTGAGCACTACCGGGAGTAACGAGCAATAACGGCCATAGGTTGACGGGGAGTGGATTCAGGCTGGACATCAGGAGACACTACTTCACAGTCAGGTCATCTAGGATCTGGAGCCAACTTCCAAGGGAGGCGGTGCTCGCTCTCACCCTGGGTGTCTTCAAAAGGAGGCTAGATAATCACCTAGCCGGAGTAGTTTGACTCCAGCATTCTTTCCTGCCCATGGCAGGGGGTCGGATTTGATGGTCTGCTCAGGTCCCTTCCAGCCCTACCAACTATGAAACTACCAACTATGAAAATGTTTTCTCTCTATCCCTGGAAAAAATGTAAAAGTTGTCCACATATGGCCCCTGACAGACATTAATTTGAGGGTGTGGTGGGATGAGATCTGCAATCATACCTCCTGCTATGCCATACAAGCAAGGCAGGAGACACGATTTGTGGGATTGGGGAACTGATCCCAATCGTGCCATATTGATGATGCAGGGAGAGTTCAGGATTTCCTTTTGAAGATAATCTTTTTGTTAGAATTTGCTCGATTCTGAAGGGGTGGAAAAAAAGAAAAGCAGTTAGGTTCCATGCCAGATCTTTGGATACTCAGTTGACATCCAAGCAGGAGACCACAATACCCAGTTCTAGATACCAAAGCAATAGCACCTATCAAAGTAAACTCACCAGTACTGGAATGCAATCTTATTATTAAGAGCATCCGCTTCAGTAGTCTTGGCAAAAAAAAAATTGGAGTTTCAAACCAAAATTATAAGGCAAACTATCATTTTTCTTAGTTAAAGTGTATAGCCCCAGATCACAAGTTAGAGCTAAATTTGGTTTTAACCAGCTAGTTTCTTTTTGTGGTATATGACCTGATTCAGCCAACTGACCAGCCCCATGCCACTCATTCAGCCCACAGGACCAAAACAGTGAGCACCACAGGCCTAGTTGCATGGAAGTAAGAGACTCTGGTGCCACAACTAATGATGGGCACTGATTTCTCTGCTCTTAGATTTTATTTTTATTTTTTAATTTTTGTGTGAATTGAGTACCTTGTTAATGTTTTGTTTTGGGGCTTTTTTGAGATTTCAAGCCAAGATGCACAGACTAGGTTCTGTCATTCTAGCAAATCAAAGGTAAAAGTTATTTGTGTGCAGATTTACATTACATATGACTGTTTATATTTCCACTTGGTAGCTGTTTTGTTGTATACTGTGGAAAATAACTTTGTATGCATTCTTGACAAATTTGTGTCTACAGGGCTACAACTGGCTTTCAAAGAGAGCACCATTTTTAACAGAAACTTACTGAATAGAATAGAATATTCACTATCGTTTATTGTTTAAACAGTTATTTCAGCAAAACTAAAAGAAAATAAAAATAAATGGTTTGGACCAAGTCCTTATGTGGAAGTCTCAGTAAACGGACAGTCAAAGAAGACAGAAAAATGCAACAATACAAACAGTCCAAAGTGGAAACAGCATCTTACAGTGTAGGTTTGAAGGTTGTTTTGCTTTTACAGCTTATTTGATTAAGCTTAATAAATATACTGTGTTGGCAATTAATTTAAGGATTGACGTGTAATTATATTTTCAATAGCATTTTATTAATATAAATATTTATATTATTTGCATATAATTATATAAAATATAAAATTAGGTGTTACTATAGTATGGAATATTTATTTACCAAAATGCTGTTTTGTTTTGATAAGTTAATGAAAGAATGTTTTTTTATATTGACATTCATGACAATACTTGCATAATATGTCAAAAGGAAGGAAATTCAGGGATAAAATTGATGCTATCCCATACCCATTTTTAAAACCATTTCTCATGGGATTTCTAAAGAATCTATACTTCAGTTTGAAGGCACAGCTGTTAATTCTAAGGAAGAATTAATTACATAGCAGACTACAACTCAAGTACACTTCTATATGGCTTATATTTGTACACATCTAATCTCCAGTGCAAATATGAAATCCCTGATCTGTTCCCGAAAGAGCACTTCTGGATATCATAGAACCATAAAAAGTTAAGGTTGGAAGGGACGTCAGGAGGTCATCTAGTCAAACCCCCTGCTCAAAGCAGGACCATCCACAGTTAGGTCACCCCGGTCAAAGTCTTGTCTAGCCAGGTTTTGAAAACCTCCAAAGATGGAGCTTCCATCACCTCTCTGGGTAGCCTGTTCCAGTGTTTTACTACCCACCTAGTGAGAAAATCCTTCCTAATATCTAACCTAAACTTCCCTTGCTGCAACTTGAGACCATTGCTCCTTGTTCTGCCATCTGCCACCACTAAGAATAGTTTAGCTCCATCCTCTTTTCAGCCACCTGAACTGGGGTTCAAGACTGCTATTAAATCCCTCCCCTCAGTACCTGGGAAGTCAGCTGTCAAAGACAGGAATACCTAATTACCTGTGGGAGCACATTTCTCACAAGAAAACCACTCTCTCTCCAATCTCTCAGTCCTGATCCTCAAAGGAAACTTAAAAAAACACTTCCCAGAGACGAGCCTATGAACTCTAATTCTTCAACCTCCTGGATACTAAAAATCATGGACTAAATATAGAAATTGGATTTATGACACATTATAACCTGCCTGATAGCTGACTTCACAGGTACTTCTCCGTTATTCATCCCCCTTCTCTCCCCCATACCCAGCTTGTCTCTCACCCGTTGACTCATCAGTCTACATTTTCACTGACTGCCTGTCTTGTATGTAGACCAGCCCAGCCTCTGGCTGCTTTACTTTTCATTCCATCCAGGAAGAGCACACATCAACTGCTGAAACTTCCTCAGCCTGATGAAGAGTTTTTGAACCTGAAAGTTTGCTTAAAAAATTGTTCTCCAGCTATTTAAGTTGGTCTAATAAAAGGTATCAGATTCACCCAAAGAACCTTGTCTAACCCTTGAAGGGGCATTCTTAAAAACTATGCCTTTATGCTTTACATACATTGAAAGAAAGCATTAGGATTCCAGGATACCTCCCTTAATCCTTACAACTTGCTCAGGTTTTAGAATATGAAAATGCTTGTCTGTTGCCCAGATCCATCAACCAGCATACACTGATGCACAAGCCATATTTGTATGCTGCTTTTGTTTATGGTATGCTAAATAGGGCTAATAATTATGTAAATCCACTGCATTGGAAATGTTTACTAAAGTGAACAGTGTAGTGGAGAAGAAAAAGATTACTCCACTTTGTGAATGATTTCTGTATTTCAAAACTTGTTTTTGTTCTGGCTTAGAATGGAAACAACATTTCAGAGTTCTCCTGTAAAGGGTATGGAAGCCCTGGGGTCTTTCTATGTGAAGTATCCATGGCCTACACTTAGGGACATCTTAGGCTGCTACAGTCTTGTCTGTATTGTGGCCTGGCTCAAAATAGGCCTAAGCATTCTCTGTGCAGCTGTGCTAGCAGGCATGCTCTAAACCCAGAAGTTCACCAGTGAGAACGCACTAGGTCCATCATCACTCTCAAGTAGTCTCTTCTGTGTACTTCTGGGTTTGAAGCATGCCTTTCAGTGCATGGGGTATGGGTAGCATGTACACAGGCTTGTCCTGACTGGGATAGACTGGTGCCATGGTATAGACGATCCCTACCAGGTGAGGTACTACAGGCTGTAGGTGCTGGGGCTTTCCAGCAGTCCATCAGGTAGTCTGTCAGGAAGGTAAGTAGTCAGGCTGAATATTTGGGTTTTAGCAGTATAACAATGTGGAGAGTAAGTAGTTTACATGTGTTAGGAATAAAGTGCAACTTGTAAGAGAGAAAAGACTAGAGTAATAAAAGTAATTCTAAGATTGTTTTGAAGTCAGTTTTTAATGGACAGATTTGATAACTGCCATAAATTGGAACAACTAACAGCATTCTACTAGAGAAGCCAAAGCATGAGTAGGCATAAAAAAAAATGAATTTTTCATTTCTAAATATGTGAAAACAGGTTTCAGTATTTTTCGTAGTTGTAATGAGGTCTGCAGATCCATGGTGGGGTCTGGGAAGGAGTATATATTTATCAGTTGATAACAAATGAGCACTGTCTCAGAAAACCTGCCAGTTTTACTTTTGCCTCTTCAAAAGGCACATCTTCCTGGTGTAGAGAAGATTTAAAGAAAGAAAGAAAAAATGACTTCAGGCTTTCGAAGTTTGTCTTTAGCGAGATTTTTGTGGTTCTCAAGGAGTCTAGGTATCTCTTTATGTACACTCACCCACATATAGTGCTGTTGGGTGTACAAGGCTAAGAAGGGAAAAGTCAGAAACTGGCTTCTGCAACTTCCTGCCGATGTTAGTGTCATTTCTTTGAATCCAAGTTACTGTAAAGGACTCCAGAAGGGTTTTCTGACACTTTCTGTGCACGCGCACACGCATGCACACACACGCACCCAATGCTGTGGCACCGCCTCAGGAACAAAATGTCCTGGGTCTTTCCTCGTACCAGTCATACGGCACTGCTCATACAGTTCATAGGATGAGAAGGGCCAGTATTCTAAAGGGTCTGGGTTGGGGGATTTGCTTAAAGTACTCCTAAGATACAAAGCACAAGCTTTTCCTCAAGTACACAAATCTGTGGAGTACAGTATGATAGAAAAGCCTTGGTATTTTTTCCATATCCTCCTCCTGCTCCCCTTAAGGTTCATCAGTATTAACCAATTAAAACTTATTCTGGTATTACTGAAGATGAATGACAAGTTTCAGACTGTCTGAGAAACTGGCTATTTTCTAAGTAGAAAAGATTTTACCTGAATGTGTGGCCTTCTTATTATATAGATCTTTCATAGTTACATCTAGGCAGACATCCTCTGAGACCCCCTGCTTGGGCACAAAAGTGATGTTGGAGAGCATCAGAAATAAAGAACCTTATGCAATGTGATACTACATCTGGCACCGTATGTGCCTCCCCTTCCCTGATTATGCTTTCACAAGTGGCAGTAATGAAGGAAGATAGTATTGCAAGCATTCCTTCTTCGTTTTAAAAACAGTGGTTGCAGAGCTACTGGCCATTATCTTTGAAAACTCATGGCAATTTTCATAGTTCCCAGACAATTGGAAAAGGACAAATAGAATACCCATCTTTAAGAAAGAGAAGAAGGAGGATTCAAAAAATTACAGCCTCACCTCAGTCCCTGGAAAAATCATGGAGCAGGTCCTCAGAGAATCCATTTCCAAGCACTTGGAGGAGGAGAAGGAGGTTAAGAACAGTCGGCATAGGTTCACCAAGGGCAAGTCATACCTGACCAACCTTAATTGCCTTCTGTGATAAAATGACTGGTGCTATGGATGTGGGACGAGCAGTGGATGTGATGTAGCTTGACTTCGGCAAGGCTTTTGATGTGAACTCCCACAACATTCGTACAAGCTAGCTAAGGAAGTATAGGGTGGATGAATGGACTGTTAAGGTGAATAGAAAATGGGCTGGATGTTTGGGCTCAAAGGCTAGTAAAATGGGCTGGATGTTTGGGCTCAAAGGCTAGTAATCAATGGCTTGGTGTCTAGCTGGTAGCCAGTATCAAGTGGAATGCCCCAGGGGTCAGTCCTGAGGCCAGTTTTGTTCAATATCTTCATCAACGACCTGGAAGGTGATGGGATGGAGTGCACCCTTAGTAAGTATGCAGGTGACACTGAGTTGGGGAGAGTATTAGATATGCTGGAGGATAGAAGTGGGATTCAGAGACACCTTGACACATTTTTTAAGCATAAACCAAAAATAAAATATCATGAGGTTTGCGATGATGTTAAGCTTGCAAAAATCAATTAGTGGCCTCAAGGTTCTGTCTGCCTTTGGGGACCATCACTATTGGGCCATGCCAGGGGCTTCTGGATTTCCAGATGATTCCTTGCTCTAGCATTTTTTTTATTTCCTCTTTCACCAAAGGATACTGATGGTAAGGTATCCGTTGCCACCTCTCCCTCACTGTAGTCCCCTCCGGTGTCATAATTTGATGTATTGCTCGTTTGGCTTTTCCTGGAATCTCGCTAAAAAAATCTTTGAAGTCCTGGACTAGCCACCTGAACTGCATCTGCTGATCCGCAGTAAGGTTTCTTTCTAGGGGGACCTCCCTCTTCCCTTTCTGACCTGCCGTTGACTCCTCCAGCACCCTCCCCAACTCCTCTTTCCCTGTCAGTGGAGTAGTCAGGAGTCCCTCCAGGTCTCTCCACAACTTCACCAGATTGTCATGGTATATTTGTTTTTCTCGCCTATGGCCTGGGTGTAGCACCTCGTAGTCAACTGGGCTACCCAGCATATCTGAAAGAGTCCCTGCCAGCAAGTCAAAATTTTACTTGTGGAGCTGGGCAGTAAGATCAACACCCCTTCTCCCACCTGGAATTCTCTCTCCCCTGCATTGTTGTCATACTGCTGTTTCTATCTCTGCTGTGCTTCCCTCAGACTATCTCCAGTTACTCTATTTGCTTTCTGAAGCCTGTCTTTCAAAGCAAGAGCATATTGGAATGGAGTGGCCCCTTTGCCTTCTGTTCTTTCCCACCCTTGCATGACAGCCAGTAAACCTCATGGGGTATACCCATAAATGAGTATGAATGGAGTATAGCCCAGTGAGGCTTGGGGTACTTCTCCTATGGCAAACAGCAGAAAGGGGATCAGTAAATCCCACTGCTGTGGGTCTTCCTGAGAAATGGCCTTAAGTGTCCAGTTAAACCACTCCACCAGTCTGTTAGTCTGGGGATGGTATATCAATGTGTGCAGATGTTTTAAGCTCAGTACCTGGCACTATCCCTTCATGACATTCAACATAAAATTTGTCCCCTGATTTGTGACTATTTCCCAGAGTAATCCAACCCAGGAAACCCACTTCAGGAGTTCCCTCAGGCCTGTCACCGATCCTAGTGGGATGGCCTCGGGGTAGTATAGTCCATCAGCAGTAGTATAAACTGGTGTCCCCTGGTAGTCTTGGGTAAGGGGCCCATGATTTCCAACTTCACCCAGGCAAAAGGTTCCACTTTAATCAGCTTTCTCTGTAGGGGTACCTTTGGGCATTTTTTAAGGCTGACTTATTGACACTCGGGGCATGCAGCACAGAACTGTTCCACATCTCAATAAAGGTGAGGCCAGAAAAACTGACAGGTCAACCTAGCTATGGTCTTCTGCTAGCCCGGGTGTCCACCCATGGGGTTTGTGTGAGCCAACCACAACATATTTAGCTGGTGCGATTAGGGTACCGTGATTTCTGCCGCCTCCTCTGCTTCCCCCCCCATCCTCTTTTTATGTGATATAATGGCCCCTTTCTCACCTCACAGCAGGGCAGCTGGCGCAGAGTTCTGGCCAAACCACTTGGTCCCATCTGGCAACCTCTGTCTCCCAGATGGGCTGGAATGTGGGTTCTATCCATTGTGCCTCTCGAAATTGGGTTCCACAGGCTATCACCTCCAGGTTCCAGAGGTGATCTTCATCGTCCATAGACTCATCCAGGACTTCTTCACCAACTAGCCCCTCATATAGGTCCCCTCTATCTCGATTTTTTTCCCAGAACCTCAGTATTGCACCTTCTATGAAGTAGGACTAGAACCAGCCTTAAACTTCAGTCCAAATGATTTGGAGATTTTCAGAAAATATGTTAATTGCACAGGAGTTAGAAAGATGATTGTGTCAAATAGGAAGAAGCCTTCACAAATTTCATTTCTAGGAGACTAAGCTATTGTATCTCAGAAGTACACGTTCCAAAAACCTTAACTTGTCTTCAAGAGCTAGACATCACTTCCTCAGAGCTGTGTCTGCTTAACAGGCAGAAATATAGTATGCTTAAGGGAAGAAAGTTATAAAAACAACTTACTAGTCATCTGTTCTTATCTTCTAATTCTTCAAATTGGTTGTCCAGTCACTGTCTGAAGCTGCCTTCAATAGAGTGCTGCAGTATCACAGTAACTACTGTCACCTCTACTTATAGTTTTCATTCATGAGTGAACACGTATAAATAGATGCATCAGTCTGGTATCAGATCAGCACCAATATAAAGAAAATTGACCATATTGGA
>NW_017728922.1:16232613-16236179 GCF_001723895.1 Crocodylus porosus
CCAGACAAGCCACAGCTCCGTTCTGCGCCCACCCTACCCTGGCTGAGCAGTGCCTGTCCCAGCCCCACTCCCTCCCTCCCCTTCCCCTTTCACCACAACAGACTTACCAGCTAGACTCAGCCGTATCAGAAATTGGATCAGTATCAGCCAATATGCCTCCTTAAAAATCAACTATCGGTATCAGCCCCCAAAATGTCCGTTGGTGCGCACCTACTTACGAAGATCCTAGTGTCATGGATCTCTAAACTTCTTTTTTAATAATAGAAAAACTGTATTCGTGCTTTACTTGAAAAATTTCCTCTCCAAAAGAAATGAGGTCCACAGGTCCAATGGCAAAGACACAGGATAAATGATTAACTTTCAGAATTTATTCATTGTCGACCATGATTAAAATGAAAACATTTCTGTATAGTAATTTTTAGATATTAATTGTAATAACCAATAGTAAACAAACCATTTTTTCACAAAATACAATTTAATTTTTTAGTCCCCTGCTTAAAATAATTAAAACAACTCCACGTCTTTGATTGAATTATAAACAGTTCTAGGAACCATTTTGACTTTCCTTTAGTTTTAACTGTTTGTGATTTTCTACCACCTTCCTAAAACAAGAAAATTATATACTGTAGTAAACTATTTGTAATTTAACAGAGTTTGGTTAAATATTTCCAACTTTAATAAGAATTGTTTTTAAGTGTAGGTTGAAGCATAACACAATTTGTGATTCACTGCACAGTGTTTACCGTTGTCCTCTGTACATTTTTTTAGAATTGTTACACCTATCAGCAAATTAAACTTTCGTGTCTGGAGCCATCAGACATTGAAATCTGATGTTCTTCTGGGGGGTGCTGTCCTGGATATACATGAAACTTTGATGTCCAACAATATGAAACGTAAGTATGTTAAAATAAATATATTAACATTATTTCCATGGAATTTGCCACAGTTGGTTTAAGATGTTGTGATTAATTTCAGGAGCTCCAAATAAACTGCATTTTGACAGTAGAAACAATTATATCTGAAGTATAACTGTTGTTTTCTTTACTGATAAAATTCTGTGACTTCCTATTACAATTATACTGATTGCTTCTTTAAAATGAGTTGTGATGAGATGCTGTATTATCTCTCATAAGGCTCAGAAATAGCTTTTTTAGCCAAATCTACCATCCTCCCACACTGCGAAAGAGCCATTCAGTACTGGAAAAATATCTCTAGAGTCCACATCACTGTTGTGCATAAGCTGAAGTTGTCTCTCTCTTGCTGTCTTTCTAAGGAGTGTGTATTTTGTCTTTCATATGTCTGTATTGAAATGCTTGGTGACAGCTATTGGTATTATAATAGTGCAGAAGAGGCCAGTGCTTTGACAGAAGTGTGTATCTTCACTGCCAAAGTTTGGAGCAAGTTACCTTGAGAGCAAGTTGTCCATGTGGAGCACCAGATGTTTTCTTGTAATTCACTGAGCTTTGCTTAAAGGCATTTCAGTAATACTTCCCCTTAGCTGTGTTCTGCCATGACTAGATGCACTGGCTTAACCAGTAAGTAATTTATCTTTGTTGTATGACTTCAGAAAGTAGACTCCTCCAACCATTTAAGAGTAGATCCATCAGTATTACTGCAGTCTTTCAGACTGTTTGCTTCCTCTGGTGGACCATATAGAGGTCAGTCAGTTAGTGTATGTTGGGCTGTCTGATTTCCTTTGACACATAGGCACAGTGGTGAATTTGTTAGGCACATTTTATGTTTGATTTTTATTAAAGGCTCCTTAGCCTGGTTGCCGCCAATTCAGGTTTACTCAAGGCTTCCATGACAGTTTGACCAAGAGGGTATGCGGATGGTAATTGTATGTAGTTGTGTAGTGGGCTGCAGTTGTTATTCCATTGCTTCCCGCCTTCTCTGGGGCCATGACGATAGTATAGTGTCTCCTGCTTCTTCTCTGATGTTTCTGGTGGTTTCTGGATTTTGTGCTTCTAAGACAGTAGGGGTTTTCTGGTAGAGGTTTTCTGCTTCTTAGATGTTTCTGTGGTGGGTATTTTTCAGTCATATCGTGTAGCGGATGGTCTTCCTGCTGGGGTTTGGTTGCCAAGTCAAGCAATATTCCAGACATCTTGATGTTATGAGGGGGGGATTCCTGCCAAGAAGAACATGTTTTCCCATTCTGCGTATACCAGGCAGCTACTTATTGTGCCTAGTGCAGCATTCAGGGCACTGTCCAGTTTGTGGGTGTGGGTGCTATTTGCCCACACAAGCAAGAAGTATTCCGCTGGTGCTTAAACCATGACTAGTGTAGTTCTTTTCAAGGTAGAGACGTTGCCCCTCCATGTTGTACTGGCTAGTTTCTTAATGGCTGCTGTCCCTGAAGTGACCTTATGTCTCAGCTTCTCCAGGTGGTGGCAGGTTAGGCTTCTGTTTACAGTGACACCCAGGCAGGTTGGTGTCTTCTCAAAGGGTAACTCTTTTTCCCTCCACAACGACTCTTTTCTTGGCATTCACGGCATGATTGTTCAGGTGAAAAGTGTTAAGGTGGTCTTCTGTATATTCAACTTCATTTGCCACTGTTTTGGGTAGGAAGCTGAGTTCCATGGCATGGTTCAGTTTGGCTTCTATTGATGATATATTATTACTGGTAGCAGCAAGTGCCAGGTCATCTGCATACATGTATTGGTTGATGTGGTGCTTATGTAGTCTGCTGTGTGGATGTTAAACAGGGTGGGAGCTAGGACGGAGCCTTGTGGTACTCCATTCCTGAGTCTCTTGTAATGACTTGTCTTTCCGCATGATGTACTCAAGGTAAAGGAATGACTCGAGATCATCCCTGTGATGAAGTTAACCAGACTGGTAATGTGGTAAGTAGCTTATACTGAAGGCTTTGGTGTCAGACAGTGCTGTAGGCTGTTGTTAGATCAACTAGAACCATTCAAAACTTTTTCTCAATTCTCGAAGTCTCTCTCAATATCAGTTGTAAGAGCTGCTACATAATCAAGGGTTGATCAGTTTCTTCTGAAGCCTGCTTGCTCATGCAGCAGCTGTTGGTCAACAGTTGGCGTGATCCGGTTCAGGATAAGCCGCTTTAGGAGTTTATAGACCACTGATAGAAGTGATATGGGTCTGTAGCTCTTTGGGTCTGCTGGGTCTTTCCCTGGCTTCTGTAGTGCAATGATGTTGGCCTTGTGCCAGAATTTTGGTATCTTGCAATGATGCATGCATGTTGAAAGAAAGCTGCATAGCCAGTCTTGGATTATAGGTCCAAGTTTGGTGAAGTGTTCAGGAAACTGCCAGTGCTGTGCTGGGGGCGAGGAACACACTCCAGTGCAAGCCTGCCCAGCCACTTCTATCGCAGGGGCTCTGCACCGTGCGCCTGAATCTCCCACACTCACAGTGGGGAAGCCCCATGCTGGACTTTGTGGAGAAGCAGGGGGCAGGGCTTCCTCCACTCCTGGCAGAGTGTGGGGACCTGCATAGCAGGGAGCAGAGGAAGCAGCAGTCTCCTGCATGGAGCTTTGCCCGCTGCGAGCGCTGAAGCTGCAGGTGCGCAGTGCAGATCCCCAGCAATAAGGCAGGCTCTGTTT
>NW_017728922.1:16236279-16261629 GCF_001723895.1 Crocodylus porosus
GGCACAAGTGCCTTGACCTCCCCACATGCTGCTGCTACCAGCAGTTGTGGCTGCCTGCCATGGGAGGAGTGCAGAAGGGTGGTCCCTACACCCACACCCTGCCCAGCTGAGCTCCACACTCCCACTGCCTCTCTGGGCACATGCTCCACACTGCGCTCCCACTTCCACCCAGCTGCAATTCTACCCCCCACCAGCCCCTCTAGTTCCCTCCCTGCCGCTCCAAGCAAGCAGGTTCTGGCAGGTTCTGGCTGCAGCAGGAGCCCTGCCCAGAAGCTGCTGGTTGGGCAGAGCCCTTCCACCCAAGAGGGTGGTAGCAAGGCCCAATAAGGCATGTTGGGGGCTTGTACACATGGGCACCTTGCTCCCACTCTCATGGGCAGAAGGGCTGGGTGGGGTGCAATTCATTGGGTGCTGCGCTGGGCACTGGAAGTGCCTGGCAGACCAGATGTGGCCCACAGGCCATATTTTGCCCACCCCTGAGTTAGAAACTGTAAAGTTCTGATGATTGTTGCAAAACTAGTCCTTTCTGTGTGCAAGCTGCATCACCTCTCAGACTTAGTTTGCTGTTTTTGATATGGAAGTGATACCAATTCAGAGGAATCATGAAAGGATTAATTATTATTCAGCAAGAGCTTAAGTAAAAATGATTAATATATAAAGCTATGGTTAGACCTGATGTGTTTTCCCCTGTAGGTTTGACAATTTTTGCAATAAAATGTAAATTTTAGTGATTTCATAAACAGAGAGGCTGCTGATATTTCTGCATTTTTTTTTCTTTTTCAGTTGAGCAGGTGGTTGTGACATTGCAGCTTGTCAGTGACAGAGATCCAGTAGAAGTTATAGGAGACTTATCTGTTTGTCTAGATGGGATGCAGGTAGATCCTGAGCTCCTAACTAATGGTGATTCTACAAATCTAAGAAGTGAGTAACAGTTATTTAAATTTACAGTATGCATAATCTGTACAATATGCTTATTTTAACTGAAAACGAGACAAAAGTTTGTTTATAACACATACAGTAGCTTCTGTTGCACTCTTGCAAACAGTGAATGCTTCCAACATCTCTTTGTTTCTTTTGAGGTTTGCAGTTGTGATGGTCTCAAATAATCTTTCAGTATCCATTCCAGTTAGAGGTACACTGATGCATTGGTCTGATATTGGATTGGTACCAATATAAAGAAAAATTACTATATCGGAAATCGTCCATATCAGGCTGAAAATGTGGCTGATAAATGGCCCGCTTATGTGCACAGCCACAGTGGGGAGCACAGCCCAGCAGCATGGAGAGTTGCCTCCCGCTGGTAAGTGGAAGGGGAGGGAGAAGGGAAGGAGCATGGTGGGGGGCAAATCAGGGTCCCCGCAGTGAGGGGGGTGTGGGGCTGGGGCAGGGGCTGGGGCAAGTGCTGCCCATCCAGGGCCAAGTGGGTACAGGATGGTGCCACGGCTTGTCCAGGGAGGCAAGGGAGTGGCTCCCTGCCACTGTGCACCACTCAGCCAGGAGCCGCTGGATGGCAGCTCATCCATTGCTCACCTGCTCACTTGGTGGCTCCTGCCGCTGCTCCTGCCACTTGTCCGAGAGGGCATGGGGACAGGTGTGCCCCTAGGTCTGTGCAGGGTGGGCTGGAGCCAGGGCTACACCAAGCTCTTCCCGGCAGGGCTGTGCTGGGAAGGGGCTATGGTGAATTTGTAGCTGCCGCCCTTGGCACAACCCCAGCTCGCCCCACCCCGTACAGACCCAGGGGCACATGCGCCCCCTCCCCACCTACCACATGCACTCCCAGACAAATGATGGGAGCCTCCGGGCAAGTGGGGAGCACCAGACAAACTACTTGACCAGCAGCACCCAGACGAATGATGTGCAGCAGCGGAAGCCACTCCCTTGTCCCCGCAACCCCTAGGTGAGCTGTAGCACCGTCCCATGCCCGCCCTGACTGGGCAGCAATTGTCCCAGCCCCATGCCTCCCTCACGGGCCTTGATCTCCCCTTCCCCCTCCTCCCCCTTCCCCCTGCACCAGACTTACCAGCTGGAGGCAGCTTACCACACTGCCAGGCCGGGTATCGGAAATCGGATTGGTATCAGCCAATATGCCTCCTTAAAAATCAGCTATTGGTACCAGCCGCAGAAATCTCCATCAGTGCACCCCTAATTTCAGTGCATTTGTCAAATTCAAACCTTTGAATTTTTTTGGCTTACATGTTCATGTCTTTCTTTTTAGAAAGCTACAATAATAGTGTTACTCATAACTGGATGTGCTACTTGCCGTATGCATCTGCTGTACCTAGAATATTAATAAATTAAATGTTTTTCATTCTAAGTATCTAACCATTTAGGCTGTCAAACTTTTATTTATTTGTAGTTTCTAAAGGTTAACTGTTTAGGTGTTTTGAGTTTCTCTTCTATCATTTGATTGTATTTTATCAATTCCTTTCTCTTCTCTCTCAACATTCCCTGCATTACTGACCATTTTTTTAAAGAGGCTGACAGAAGACTTGGGGTTGGATTTACTTCCTACCACTTAAAGCCTTCATTACATTGGCATAGATTGCCTAGAGATGCTGTGGAATCTCTATCCATGAAAGTTTCTAAAATCAGATTAGATAAACACCTGACTGGAATGATTTAGACAGGAATGATCCTGCCTTGAGGAGCGGGTTGAACTAAGTGACCTCTTGGGCTAAGTACAGACAGTCAAAAAGCCCGAGGCTGAATTGATTCAGTCTTTGTAGGTTAGTCTAAACTGCAGAGATTAAATTGAGAAACGCTGGACACAAATTCACTTTTGATTCGAGAAATGCAGCCGCATGCTTGCAGTGGCTCAGGACAGAAGCTGGGCATACACCAGAGCCCAGTTCTCTGGCACATAGCCAGCATGGGCTGTGAATTCACTTCCTTTTCCTGCTGCCCCAAAGGTCTGTGGGATTTGCAGTCCAGAATTACAACTGCAGGGTTGCTCATCACTTTCTCTTCCTGCTTCCAGGTGCCTCTGAAATTTATAGTCCACAGCTGAACCAGCAGTAACTTTCAGTAAGTTTAGCAGGGTAGGGCAACTCTTTACTTGGGGCAATGGGGACTTAGCCAAGGGAAGGGGGGATTACCTCTGTCCCCGGCCTCAGACCCTAGCTGGGGTTTGCCAGAGGGGGGGCAGTGCCTGCCTCCCTCCTCCTCCCCTCCCCCCCCCAACCCTATTTTGCTGAAGCAGACAGCACAGCCCAGCCCAGCCCAGGGCTGGAAGGCATGCTGAGGGACGATGATTTAGCTTAAACCAGGAAGGGGTCTGGGACAGAAGCTTCATAAACCAATTTGACCCAAATCAGTTAAGTCTGATTAAGTCTGATACTGCATTCTACCAGGTTTATCTTAAACCAGTTTCAGCCATTTTGGTTTATGTGCACAGAACTTCTGTTCTGTTACAGGCTTAAAGTAGTTTACATGTAACTTTTGTCACCAGGCTTGAGGTCCCTACCAGCCCTATCTTTCTGTGATATTTCATAGTGTGGAAGTGGAATCATGATTTGGAGCTTACAGATGTTACTGAAATATAACAACAGTGTAACCTTTTGTTCTTTGGTCTATGCCACAGGTTCCCAAACCTTTTCTTTACCAGCTGCCCACTTACCACTACCAGCATTACATTTTATATTTAACCCCTTAAATGCCAATTACAGGAAACCCTCACTACTAACAGATTTGGCATTTGTGGATTCCAATATGTGGAAGCTTTGTTCTTGCTGCCACCAGGCTTCTGCAGCCACCCCATGCTCCCACCACTGCCAGTGCAGCTGTGCCCCCCCAGATGGGGGCACACGTCATTCATGATACAGTACAGTACATATTCACAGATTTCACCGTTCACAGGGATCTCTGGAATGTATCCCTTGCAAATGGTGAGGGTCTGCTATATTATCATGAAAATTAAAACTGCCATTACACAATTTCTCCCGCATATCCCATAGAGTCTTACATATCCCCAGGTATGCGTACCGTAGTTTGGGAACCCCTGCTGTATGCTAACCATCTCAGCTCCATATTACATCCAGTGCTTCTTTCATGTCAGAACTTCATCTCACCCCAACTGCTTCCTCAATGTAGTTGTCAAGCATTAAGTTGATCTGTGGCATTATGTCAAAGAAGTAATGCAGAATAAATTGAGTTGAATATCAAAATAATACAAAAAAATGTACCAAGTTGCTCATTTCATACTAATTTTTTTTAAATATCTATTATATAAGTGTACCTCAAGTTTCTGTAGATTTTGCAGCCTGCCATAGTACAGTGCTACAGAATCTGGATAATACTTAACATACAGTATACTGTGTTTTGATATTCAGCAGATATGGATAATTTTTAATCTCTGTATAATTTTACTTTAGGGTCATAGCCTTGCTAAAAATCTTTCAGTTTCCCCACTTTGTTATTGTTTATTCAAAACAATAGCTGCTGTTCATGAAGGACTTATATTTAGTGCTTTCTTGAAAGACGGCCAGAAGAGGGGATGCAAGCTGCATTCTCACTATGCTGTTGACCTTGTCAGCTGCCAGTAGCTGGAGTAAATTTTTTTGAAGACTAAAAACCTTGAAGAATAAAAGCATTTACAGTTATATAAGAGAAAAAAAATGATAATGATTGTCAACACATGTCCAGGGCATAAGATTTCCCCCTGTTATGTTGCATAACACGGTATAAGAACATTATGAAAAGCTTATTCATCAAAGGAGTCCAACATTGGCTGCTGTAAGAGGCTATGTCATAGGCTAGGAGTGTCCATCTTTTGGCATTAGTGCCATAGGCACCCACTGTGTGTGGCACAGCAGATTTTGGAGGAAACAGGCAGCACAGCAGCAGATAGAGCAGAAAGAGTAGCAGATTGGGCGGGGAGAACAGCTGGGATCAAAACAGCAGTAGACTGGACAGGGGAAAGAAATCACAGTGGCACTTGGGGAGGGTGTGAGGCTGATTTGGGGTATACCTGCCAAAAAGTTTGGCTTCCATTGTTATAGACTAGATGGATGGCTAGTCTGTTCAAACATGGCAAATGTTTAGTGTCCTGCTTCCGCAAAAACAAACAAAAATATACAGAAAAGGAAGCAAACAGCTGTCATGTTAATTTCAGTTTCCATTTAAATATTATAGGAAAACTGAGTCAGAGAATTAAGTCACCAACATTTTACCTGTTACTTCTTACCAGCTCCCTCATAAATGAAAATAAGTTTGGCCTTGCCCTTCTTCCCATTTAACCTGTTAATAAAAACAATGTTATAATTTGCTTGTATTAGAATTTTTTTGTAGAAAGGCCAAAGACTGAATTATATGGGATTTGCAGAGTAGAGTTGAGGGATGTTCATAGAATTATAGAAGGAAACTTGTATTGTCTCTTTCTGCACTACATTTGTTTTCATTATGTGTTTTTTACACATTTGCTTTCCCAAGCACTGCACTCATCTACTAAATAAAGAAATATATTCTTGAAAAGAGAGGAATTAAAATAGGATAGAGAAATTGACTTATTTTTTCAAACAGCATATCAGAAACAGCTTAAAAGAGGGGTTGGCAATGTTTTTTGGCAGTGCCAAAAACAACCACAGCCTTGGCTTGTAAGACGTTGGCAAACCAGGGGCAGATGGCAGGGGAGCCACAAGTGGCCTGATCATTCTTGTGGCAGTGCAGCCCAGCCCAGCCCTTTTTCCCGCCGTCGGCCCCAAAGTGCACACACCAAGCAAAATGCCTTCCTGTGCCATGTTCTGGTGCGTGTACCAGGGGTTGCTTACCCCTGGCTTAAACCTGAAGTAGCAACAGAAGTGAATAAACTTTGCTGCTGGGTGATCATGAGATGAAAGGTTCAACCCAACACATGAAAGAATTTCTGAATGTGTTTTAGGAATTAGATGTTAGCAGTTTTAGAATTATATTGCTGGAAGGGAGTTCAGAAGGTCATCTAGTCCAAACCACCTGCTCAAGGCAAGAAACAGCTTATTCTAAACCATCCTACAAAAATGGCTTTCTGACTTCCAGCTCAAGTTGCAGTGACAGATCCCACAGTCTCTCCAGGTAATCAGTTCCTGCATTTAGCCACTCTCATAGATGAAAAATTATTCTTAATATCCAACCTCAATTTCTTTTGCTATAATTTAAGCCCAGTAGTTCTACTTCAAATGGTACTGTAAAAATGACACCTCCCAACTCAGATTTGTTCTGTTTGTGTTCAGATTCCGATCTGTTTACTTTAGAGATGAAAGGTGAAATCTCCATTTTTTCACTCTTTTAATCCAGCAGAGCTATGCAGCTAACATTTGAGAGGGTAATTATTTTCCATGTTATCTATAGAATTGTTTAAATACCCATCAGTCACACCTATGCTAAGTCCAATGAAGGAAAAAGGGAGTATTACTGTATTATTAACTACTGTACCCCATTTTCCTTCACTGGGCTTGGCACAAGTATGATTTGGCCTCCACAACTTTTGTTATTATTGACATATGATGTAGATTGGTACAGCTGGGCTTAAAGAAGTAGCATCTACCATATTTGATTCAACAATCAGATTATGAACATGGAGCCCCATTTAAATTCTTTCTCTCAGAGTGCACTTTCACTATATAAAAATTGCCTGTCGCAGCACAGGGCAGCTTTCCAAAACGGCCTTCACATGAAAATTCCACCTTTAAATCTCCACTGTGTGGAAGTATGATTTACAGTTGGTTCATTCTACTAGAGTAATGAAACTAGTGTCAAACTCTTAGATCTGAAAAGAATTTCTGCTTTCCAAAGAAAAATCAAAACCTGGGTTTGAAAGTGTGAAGACAAGGGGGAAAAACAGATTTCAACCCAACCTTAGACTTTATGCATAACTGTTCATTATAAATAAACCAGAAATACATATGAAAATAGAATCAGAACTCATGGTATAGGTGATATCTTTTATTAGACCAACTAGCTATTTGCAAAAATATTTCTTTATTTGCAAGCTGTTTGGGTATATAGTCCTCAGCCATAGGGAAATGCAAAGATTGTAAAATTTCTCCTAGATGGAAATGAGAATTCATATTTCACAGGAGAGCAGAAGATGTTGTAAGATCTCCTGTCTGGAAAAGTTCATTTTGTGCAGATTTGGCTCAGATAAAAGTTAGTGGTCTTGAATAGATGGGTTTAACATTTATTTTTCCTCTGTGTTTTTGATGCATACAACTTCACATTATTTATCCTGCTTTACTGTATTCCTCTTCACTTGCTAATGTTGGAAGTGGATTCATTGGCTAAGATTCTAGATAAGAGTTTTCTTTTTAGGTGTTTTTTTTACTTCAAAAAAACTTTCTTATACTCTTTGTAAAATGTATTAATGATTTAGTCTTTCACATAAGGCAAGCATATAATCAAAGATCCCTTTCTGTGCCTTAGAAAGTCACTTCAAGATTTTGGCAGAAGTCAGTCTTATTTTTGAAAGTTACTAGGTACAAGAAAAATAGATGTTATCTAAATTGTTGTATTTCACTGGTATGATTAAGAGGATTTGTTAAAGACCTTTTATAAAATGGAGAAAACTTTTAAGAGAGAGTCTTAAAATGTGGGCATCCCTTATTCCCCTCAAAAAGAGGAAAAAGTCAACTTACTGTTGAAATACAGACTTACACAGTATTGGCCAGTTTATCTTTTTTAGTGGATTGGACTACACAAAGATGTTAAGAGTTCTCTGTAGTTGTTGAGCTATAGATCCTGGATCTTTTAGCTCAGGTTCTACTTCGAGTTTACATTTCCTCCTTGATAGAGATTTCTCCATAGACATTGAGTTATACTTTTATTGTGGATATTTTTCTCAAATGAGCCTTTTTCTTCCCAGTCTTGCTGTTGCTTCTTCTGTCTGATCCTAAGTTGATATCGTGTCAGTCTTACCCCATGCTTCAAGCCAGATCCAGACCCTAGGGCTCCTCACAAGCTTGATTGATAAAGCAAGTGGTAGCTGCAGCAGCAAACTAAGCAGTGGCTGTTCCAAGGGGCTGCTGGGCCAGAACAGCTTTATCAGCACAGCCCTTGCTCACCCTCCTGCCACCAACAGCCATATTCAGCATAGCTCTGGATACTGCAGAGGGCCTCAGGCCCCTGCTAAATCCACCCCTAAATTCTCTGGCCTTCCAGTACCAGAAGCTGGGTGGCATAGGCCATACATTTGCCATCCTTCATCCATACAGATAATTTGTGAAGTCACACATTTAGTGTTAGAATTTCATTGCACTGTCAAATAAGTGATGTTGGGATGTTGAGGAATGAGCACTTGTTTAAATATAAATGTTTATGTAATCATGAAGGCACACTCTTACGTGCAAACAAATGGAATACAGTTGTAGTTATGTGGGCCGCTTGCAGATGTTACAAAACAAAAACGTTTTACTGGAAAAAGCAGCATGTTATTCTGACTCTGCTCACCAGCGTCTGTATAGATTGGGTGTTTCAGCAGGGCTTTTTGGTGCTTTTATCTAAAGTCGAGTCAATCAGCTATTAAATAAAAGGGCCAAAAGAACCCCACTAAAGTTCCCGATGTGTACAGACATTAGGGGAGCCAGATCCAACTAACTCATTGCCTCTTCTGGGCCTACTCACTTGTTCTTATACTGCTTATAGTTATTACAAATCTCAAAAACTATAATTTTTGATGAAAAAGAAAAAATCAGCAATTTGTAAGGAGCTAAGAAGTACTTTTCAACATGTTTAGTTAAGGCATCTTCTAAAATGTGAGTAGAACTTGGAAAACCTTACCCTTTTTGAGTTTGTTGTTTAGATAATATTATTTTATCTGGGCTCAGTGCAGGACCACTCTGAGTTTAAAGTAAAGCACAGCTATTTTTTTTTTAATGTCTGCAAAGTAGCCATACTGAGCACTATTCTCTATTTAAGATATTTTCTTTATTGGAATTACAGTTGTTTGCTTGTTTGGCCTGCTTAATTCATACTATTTTACGTTCGGGTTGTTACATTCCTATACAACTCCTGTTAACAACTTTTTTCTAATTCTATGAAAATCACATATTTGTAATAAACATTTCAGTGCTAGTAACTCAAAGTATCACAACTTCTGTGTTTTGGTGTGCCATGTAAAACTGGCTCAAGAATTTAGGCTGGGCTGCTGTAATTCTGTTTGAGGCCAGTAGGCATCGCTGTTGTGTTTAGAGATTGGCCGCATGCTACAGCTGTCTGTAGTTCTTATTCCTGACTCGAAATAACCTATGGGGCAAAGGAAAAGGGACCGGGTTAGGATTGCACTGGAGAGCTAGCCCAGCCCAGCAAAGCAACAGCTCCAGCTCAAGGTTTGTCACCAAGGGAGGAATCCACGAAGCAGGAAGAAAACATTCTGGAAGATTCAGCTTTTTCCCCTGACTTCTAACCTACCCTCAGCAAGAGAGAGAGTAAGTGAGGAGCAGAGTTGTTTGGAGGCAGAAGGCTGCTTGAGACTGTCATAGAGATCAGATAAGAAACAAAAATGATGTTTTCTTACCATTTTTCACATTGTATTGGGTAGTACTGCACAATACCAAACTTTCTTATGTGGTGTTACTTTGTGAGAAGAAAGTGTTACTGGTATTTTTTTTTGCTTTTCACTAGCAAAAGCCTAAAATGTGACTAGAACATAGATTTGTCTGACACATTTTTATAGCCACATAAGGAATGAACCTGAGTATTAAGAACTATTTTACGTCTTGGAAGTTGCATTACATAACTACATAACATTAAAATATTTCTTATCTTTCCTTCTTCTGTTTAAGGTCCCACACAGAATGATAGCTCCAGAACAAGAAATGAAACAAGGTATAGGACTTGGGTTTTTTTACTCACTTGTTCTTATACTGCTTATAGTTATTACAAATCTCAAAAACTATAATTTTTGATGAAAAAGAAAAAAATCAGCAATTTGTAAGGAGCTAAGAAATACTTTTCAACATATTTAGTTAAGGCATCTTCTAAAATGTGAGTAGAACTTGGAAAACCTTACCCCTTTTGAGTTTGTTATTTAGATAATATTATTTTACATTATGAGTTTCTATTTATGGTACATTCAGAAAGTGCATCTACAAGCAATAGTTCTAAATTGAATATGTTTCTTTTTTAATTAGTAGAGATGGACAGGCAGGAGGGGAAGAGGACAGGGGTTGCGCTTGATGTAAGAGCCATATGATTGCTCAGAGCTCAATATAAAGCTGAAGATAGGCTTGTTGAGTGTCCCTGGGTTAGGGTCAGAGGGGAAAGCAACAAGGGTGATGTCATGTTGGAGGTATGCTATAGACCACCAAACCAGGAGGAAGTGGTGGATGAGCGTTTCTTCAAACAGCTAGCAGAAGTGTCCCTATCACAGGCCCTGATTCTCATGGGGGACATTAGTCCCCCTGATATCTGTAGGGAGGGCAATCCAGGAAAGTGTTGGGGACAACTTCCTGGTACAAGTGTTGGAGCGACCAACTAGAGCCCATGCTCTTCCTGACCTCACAAACAGGGAAGAATTGATGGGGAATGTAGTAGTGGATGGCAATGTGGGCAGCATTAACCATGAGATAAGAGTTCAAGATCCTAAGGAAAGGAAGGATGGAGAGCAGTGGAGTAAGGACCCTGGACTTCAGAAAGTGCCAGAACAAACCGTCCCGAGGAACAGGAATACTAGCAAGTATGGCAGAAAACCAGCTTGGAACTCTTCAGTAAACTAAATCACAAAAAGGAAGCCAACTTTGACAAACTCAGGAGGCTTGTCAGTGAGCCCTAAGAGACCATGACCCCAGGGAGAGGGGAGTTCAAGAAGAGTGGTTGCTTCTCAAGGGAGTGATCCTCCATACACAAGCTACGTCTATTCCATCTCGGAGGAAAGGGAGCAAGAGGGCACAGCAGCCCCCCTGGCTCTCCAGGGACCTAGCAGACCTCCTGAGGCTAAAAAGAAAGGCCTACAAAGGATGGAGGATGGGATTCACTAAATCCCGAGACCAAGGAGGATTATTCTGCACTGGTCCAGTCCTGCGGGGAGCAAACCAGGAAAGCCAAGGCTCCAACTGAACTCCAACTAGCTTCGAGCATCAAGGACAATAAAAAGTCCTTTTTCAGATATGCGGGGAGCCGAAGGAAAAGCAAGTGCAATATTGGACCCCTGCTGAAGCAGATGGGGCAACTCACAACTGACGCCCAGGAAAAAGCCAACCTATTAAATGGGTACTTTGCGTCGGTCTTTCATCGGTCCCTTGGGACACCCCTGCCCGCTACAGGACAGGGAGGTCTGGGTGAGAGAGATCCCCTGTCCTCCATAAATGCTGGACTCGTGAAGGAGCATCTTGAGAAGCTAACTACCTTCAAGTCAGCTGGCCCTGCTACACCTCCAGGGTACTCAAGGAGCTGGCGAGCATCATAGCCCAGCCCCTGGCATGGATCTTTGAAAACTCCTGGCGCTCTGGTGTAGTGCCCAAAGACTGGAAGAAGGCCAATGTGGTGCCTATCTTCAAGAAAGGGAGGAAAGTGGATCTGGCAAACTACAGGCCCATCAGCCTGACATCTATCCCAGGGAAGATCTTAGAAGAGTTTATTAAAGAGGCCATCCTTAATGGACTGGCAGACGCCAACATCCTGAGGGATAGCCAGCACGGGTTTGTTGTGGATAGGTCTTGCTTGACCAATCTCATTTCCTTCTATGACCCGGTGACCTATCACTTGGACAAGGGAGAAGAGATTGATGTCATATATCTTGACCTCAAAAAAGCCTTCAGTCTGGTATCCCATGATCACCTCTTGGTGAAAGTGGCCAGTTGTGGCCTTGGGTCTACCACAATCTGCTGGCTGGGAAATTGGCTTTGTGGTCAGACCCAGAGGGTAGTAATTGATGGAAGTCACTCCTCATGGTGTCCTGTGACCAGTGGTGTTCCCCAAGGCTTTGTCCTTGGACCCATATCGTTCAACATCTTCATTAATGATGTGGACATTGGAGTCAGGAGCGGACTTACCAAGTTCGCCGATGATGCCAAACTTTGGGGCAAAGCATCTGCGCCAGAAGACAGGCGGGTGATCCAGGCTGACCTGGACAGGCTCAGCAAATGGGCGGACAAGAACCCGATGGTGTTTAACACTGAAAAATCCAAGGTTCTCCACCTCAGGGGAAAAAACCTGCAGCACCCTTATAGGCTCGGCAGTGCTACGTTGGCTAGCACTACAGAAAAAAGAGACTTGGGGGTCATCATTGACCACAAGATGAACATGAGCCTGCAATGCAATGCTGCGGCTAGTAAAGCGACCAAAATGCTGGCTTGCATCCATAGATGCTTCTCAAGCAAATCCCGAGATGTCCTTCTCCCCCTGTACTCAGCCTTGGTGAGGCCACAGCTGGAGTACTGCGTTCCGTTTTGGGCTCCACAATTCAAAAAGGATGTGGAGAAACTTGAGAGAGTCCAGAGAAGAGCCATGCGCATGATCAGAGGTCAGGAAAGCATCCAAGTCGCTGATGAAGATGTTAAACAGTGCGGGCCTGAGGACCGAGCTCTGGGGTACCCCACTGCTCACATCTCGCCAGGTTGAATAGAACCCATCCACCACTACTGTCTGGGTATGCCCCATCAGCCAATTTTTTACCCATCCAACTGTGTAGGCAGGCATCAATGCCACAGTTGCTTAATTTACTGATGAGGATGGGGTGAGAAACAGTATCAAAGGCTTTCTTAAAGTCTAGAAAGACTACGTCCACGGCGACACCGTCATCCAAGGATTTAGTCACCTGGTCATAAAAGGCAATTAGGTTGGTCAGGCAGGACCTGCCTTTGATGAACCCATGCTGATTGCCCCTGAGCATGATCTCAGAGGATGCAGAAAAGGCAGAAGTGCTCAATGCCACCTTTGCCTCAGTCTTCACAGGCAGAATCAGCTGCCAGACTACTGCACGTGGCAGCACAGTTTGGGGAAGAGGTGAGCAGTCCTCAGTTGTGAAGGAACAGTTTAGGAACTACTTAAAAAAGCTGAACATGTACAAGTCCTTCAGGACTCTCGGTGCATTCTGTCTGGGCCCGCAGACTTGTGGATGTTGAGCCTCTCGAAATGTTCCTTTACTTTATCTACATCAATTGTGGACCCATTTCCTGCCCCCTGGGTGCTTTGCATCCAATCTGACACGGTGACCTCTTTGGATGTGTGGAAGACCGATGCAAAGTACCGTATTTTTCGGACCATAAGACGCACTTTTTTCCCCCCAAAAGTGGGGGGAAAACAAGGGTGCGTCTTATGGTCCGAAGGTGTGTGTCCCAGGGAGACGGGGCGGAGCTTGCCCGCGGAGGCGGCGGAGCCCGAGCGGGACACCCGCCGCTTGTTTACACCGGAAGCCGGCGCCCGTGCCGGTGGCCGGGAGCCGGCAATAAAACTGGCCGGCCACCGGCACACATAGTCTCTCCTGCCATAAAAACTGGGTGCGTCTTATGGTCGGGTGTGTCTTATGGTCCGAAAAATACGGTAATCATTTAAGAGACTGGCCTTTTCCTGAGCGTTAGACATCAGCTGCCCCATTTGATTTAGCCAGGGGTTCAATGTTGCCTTTGTTTTTCCTCTGACTTCCCACATGTCTGAAAAAGGACTTTTTGTTTTCCTTGATTCCCATGGCTAGCCTGAGTTTGGTTTTTGCCTTGGCTAGAGGTGCACCGATACATTGGTCCAATATTGGATTGTTACCAATATAAAGAAAATTCACTGTATCAGTTATCAGCCCGATGGGGCCAGTAATTTGGCCAATAAATGCTCATGCTGCGTGCAGCTGCAGCACAGCACTCAGGCAACAAGGAGCAGAGTCAGTAGCATGGAGAGCTGCCTCCAGCTGGTCAGTCCAGTGTGGTGGAAAGGGAAAAGGCATGGGGGGCTTATCAATGCCTATGGTCAAGGAGGGGCTGGGGCAGGCACTGCCGCAGATGGGGCAGAGATGCGGCTCATGGGGAGGGGAGAGCTCCTGCCACTGCTTGCACCCCAGGAGAGCACAGGGGGGCCCTAGATCCGCACAGGGCAGGGCAGGCTGCAGTTGGGGCTGTGTGGGGCTCTTCCTATTGGGGGCTGGGCTCGGAGCAGGTGCTGACAGCACTGGGAGGATGCTGCATCCATCCCAAATTTCACTGCAGGTCAGCTCTCAGTGCTGCTACCACCAGCCACAGCCTGGGCTCTTCCCAGCCCATGGTTGAGCCAGAGCAGTGCCAGGTAGTTGGTGGCTGTAACGCTAGGAGTGGAACCGAAGTGAAATCTGGGATGGATGCAGCATCCTCCCTGCGCTGCCGGCACCCCCTCCAAACCCATCTCTCTCCAAGAAGAGCCCCACACAGCCCTGGCTGTAGCCTGCACTGCCCCGCATAGTTCCAGGTGGCACACAGTCCCATGCCCTCCTGGGGTGCAAGCAGTGGCAGGAGCCACCTCACCCCCCATGAGCTGCGGCACTGGGCCCCCCCACCCCGCCTGGGCAGCACTTGCCCCTGCCCCCTCCCTCACTGCCAGGGGTGTTGATCTGCCCTTCCCCTCCCCTTCCACCATACCAGACTTACTAGCTGGAGGCAGCTGTATCGGAAATCAAATCAGTATCAGCAATATGATTCCTTAAATATAGGCTATCGGTACTGGCCCCCAGAATCTCTATCAATGCACCCCTAGCTTTGGCTTTTCTGGTCTGCTCTCTACAGGTGTGGGCTAGTGCTGTGTAGTCCTCCTTGGTGATGATTCCTGTTTTCCATCTGGTCTAGGCTTCTCTGTTTAGTTTCAGGAGGTCCAAAAGTTCTCTATTGAGCCAAAGGGGCTCCCCAGCCCACTGACTGCATTTCTTGCAGGATGGAATGGACTTTCCTTGTACTTTGAGGATGGTGTTTTTAAGAAACAACCATTCCTCATGAAATCCCCTTTCTAAGGGGCCATGGTCTCTTAGTGCCTGGCTGGCCAGTCTTTTGAGTTTCTGAAAGTCAAGCCGTCTCAAAGTTGAGGATTTCTGTTTTACTGAGACATTTGCACACCCTGTTGGACAGTGGAAGTAATCAATTCATGGTCACTGTCACCGAGCTTCTCCTTGATCCTCAGATCACTCACCAGATCACGCCCTTGGGCCAGAACCAGATCCAGCAGTGCCTTTCCTCTAGTCAACCCGTATACCCTGTGCATTAGGTAGAGCTCATCAGTGCAAGCAAGGAAGCGACACGACCAGTCAGATTTGGCCGCATGCTTTTCCCACAAGATGTCGGGGAGGTTGGAGTCCTCCATGATGACTAAGCATTGAAAGCGTGCAACCTCAGCCAGTTTCCTATTGAATTGTTGATCCAGCTCTTCCTTTTGGTTGGGAGGTCTATAATAGACTCCTACAACTGTATCCCCTTCCTCATGTGTCCGTCCCCCCCCCATATTTTAACCCAGAGGGTCTCAAGACACCTTCCTGGGTTGCTAAACTCAGTTTGAAGGGAAGCATACTGCTTCTTCACAAAGAGGTACACCCTCACCCCTCTTCCCAACTGGGTCTCTCCTGTACAAGATATAGCCTTCTATACCTACGGACCAGTTGTAGGTGGAGTCCCACTAGGTCTCCATTATCCCTACAAAATCATTATCATCATCACTCAGGAGGAGGGCCAGTTCTTCTTGCTTGTTTCCCAAACTCCTGGTGTTTGTATACAGGCAGCTAAGGCTGCTGTGGGAAGCCCTGGGCTTTCCTGTGTACTGGGACATGATCTTTCCTTGGACTGTTTTTGGAGTGGGTTCCCTTGGGCTACAACTGTTTATTGACTGCCTGCCCCCAGCAATCCCAGTTTAAAGCCCTGTCATGTAGGTCAGCCAGGATGGGCGAGAAGAACTTCTTCCTTTTCAGGGTGAGGTAGAGGCCATCCCTCCTCAACAAGCCACTGCCTCTGTCCCTGAAGTGCAGACTGTGGTCAGAAAAGTCAAACCTCTCACGCTGGCACCACTGCCAGAGTCTTTTGTTGACCTCTTCAATACAACTCTCCCTTCGAGACCCATGACCAGGAGGATTGAGGAAAAAACTACCTGAGCCTCCAGACCCTTGAGCCCATCCCCCAGAGCACTGTAGTCACTCATGACCTGGCCAGAATTGCTCCAAGCCATGTCATTTGTGCCCACGTGAATGAGTAGCATAGGCTGGTGGTCGGAGGTCCAGATGAGTTTGGGGATCTTCTCAGTTACATCCCGAACACATAATGTGCATTAATCTATAAGCATTTCCTGTGACTTTTTTTTAAATTCCTTTTTTAATAAGGTTTTATTAAAAAACCAGCAGTACCAGTGTACAGATGTATGATTTTTTGAGAATCACTCACTCATTGCCTTATTTTTATGAAACCATTTTTATCCCAAGAAAGCTACCAGCAGAAAGAGAATTTATTACAAATGTTTAAGTCCCATGTATTTTCCTGTTTACAATAACACATTCCTCCAAATGTGGCCTCTTATACCCCTTCATTCCTTACCTATTACCTGTCTGACACATTGCAAACAATGTATATTCTGTGTGTCGGGACTGAAATAGACTATGAAGCAGTTATTGCCATAGTGTAATATTTTACAAAAAATTACCAGTAATTTTATTGTATGAGAGGTTTATAATATTGTAATATATTCAATAATTTTCTTATTTAAAGTATTAATAGTTTAATTTATCTGTTCTGATATCTTCTATACATTTCTAGGATAATTCTTGTTTCTGTCTCTTCCTACAAAGGACTAACACAAATGGTGTAGAAAGCAGTGAGGATGTAGGATCCAGTGAAAACAGGACTGCTAATGGCAGTGATTCGCCATTACTCACAAATGGAAACTGTAAACCTTCCAGGCCTCCCAGGCCTTCTAGGCCCCCCCCACCTACCCCACGTAGACCTGCTTCAGTAGTTGGTATGTATTGCAGTGTCAAACATCAACTATTTATGAATTAATCTGCATTTGAACAGACACAAACATTTATTAAATGTGCTGATCACATTTTTCTTGATAAAAATTATTACATTCTTATAGGCAAATGGTTTTTTATGAAGGTTTACTTCCAGAAGATGGGGGGGAGGTGGTTAATTATTGTTCCTCTGGTTAGAAATGTTTTACTGCAATGTCAAAGTGTTAGGATTGTGGCATAAGCAGTCTTGAGGAGTGCAAATTTAAATCTGTATCTGAGTCTGCAGGGAATACAGATCAGGAGCCAAGCTGCACAAAGGGATCAGAACTAGGAAGTCCAAGCTATGTTCCTAGTCTGATATCCAAGTCATAGCCAAGGGTAGGCTCAGAGGTCAAGAGCCGGGGAATCCGGAACACATAGCAGAGGAAGCAGGAGTGAGGTACTGGGGTTCAAGGCAGGAAAAAGGCACAAATGTCAAAGATTGAAAGAAAGTGTTGAGCAGCCAAAATCCAAACAAAGGTTTTGGGCTTATATACTCAGCCTGGCCAGAGCTGCTGCCAGCCAGCTCAGTGCTTACAATTGATGTCATAAGGGAGCCAGGTGGTGCTGCTGAGAGGGCAGATTGCCTTCAGTGTGGGGACTGCTTATGGGAATAAGCATCTGATATTTACGTGATCAGCATTCTTTGGGGTCTCCCTGCACATCTGTCAGTGGTGTCAGTATAAGTGTTAGAAGACAGTGAGGTCCCATTGAAAGAGAGGGTTTTAAAGCTCGTACCTCTGACAGCCTTCCCAGTTAGTAATGAATGAGAGATAATAGTGTCATAGGAGTATGTATTTTATTGTTCATTATTGTTCATTTTTTTAAAAAAACACAAATATAGTTAACGCAAGTAAAGGATTCCATTACAAACATTTATTTTTATTGGATGTGGGCAAATTGTCATGTTAAAGATAATGGAAAGTCTCATCATGAAAATATAAAATCTGTCTTGGTGGTGCTAGTGCTAGGAATGTAGCCTTTCTGCTGATGGTATAACACAGAAAAACCCAGAAGTAGAAAGAGAGAATAGGTGACTGAACCTTTTTACCCTGTTTAATTAATGGATTGCTTAAGACTTAAACATTAATGAGACCTGAAATCAGTTAAGAGTCGGTGTTTGTTTTTCTCTGATTTCATAGCATGTGTCAGTGGCCCTTCATCTACATCCACAGAAAATGATGCGTCTAATACAGGATCATTGCCAGGTACAGCTACAAATACACCTTCAGAACAGAGCCCTGAGGGGGCAACAAGTGAACCAACAGCTCCTGCAGCTTCTGCTTTGATGACACCTCCAGTATCCAGACAAGTCCAGCCAGTAAATCCTACGTCTCAGCCACTCACTACAGTCAATCAAGGTCCTCTTCCACCCGGGTAAGGATTCGGTGTTCTATTTCTTAGTTCTTTTTAATAATTCCTGCTATAAATACCCATAGTTTCTGTGTATTGCCCACTAACAAAATCAAGATCTGTTTTTTATTTTTTAATATCTACTTTGTTTAATAAGCCTTTGGGTATTAGAAATTAAATGTGGTGATTAAATTTACTGATAGTTTCATATTTGGTAATGGTAACAAATGCCCAAATGGGTGTGCTGTAAAACCCTTTTATTGAGGGTCTTCAAATGAGGTTGTAATCTTGTAGAATATATATTTCTGTAAGATAACATGTTTGTTTATTTCAGGAGAGCAGTCAATGCATGGTATATAAGGTTCCAAAATAATCTAGATCCTTTGACTTCCAATACCTAGTTCTCATAAGCAAGATGTTCTGTTTTCTGTGGCTGTAGAATTTGTCACCAAAACAGCTACTTGCTGCAGAATTGTGATTAAGCTAAGTGTTTGGTTTTGGAAAAAAGTTTCTAGACTTTGTGGCTCTGAAGAAAACCTTTTCAATTTGAACACTGTAGTTCAGTAGCAGCCAACCATTTTGGCAGGCATGCCACAGATTAAGTCCCACTCTAAGTGCCAGTGCAGACGCCTTCCCTTGCCTGATTTGTTCCCTGTCCTGTGCTCCCTACCCAGCTTGCTGCTGTGCTTTCTGCTTCATACCGTATCTGCCATGTGTCACACACACAAGTTACCCCATGAAACTTGCAGTATTCATGCTTCAGGATGGCTGTGTGGCGGAACAGTAGGGGGGCGCTCCTGTGCTGAGCCACCCACCTCACTGCGCCTTGTCTACCTGCCAAACTCCAAGTGCCTCCCTGGGGGCGCTTCACGTTCAGCCAGCCCCCTTCTCAGAGCACACCTGCAAGCCTGGGGGTACCACCACAACCACCCAGGGGATATGGTCTGTTCTGGGCCCTGTGCCCTCTGGGGCACACAGGCCTTGTTAGATCTTGAGGGTGCTTGACCCACTGCAAAAGCTTGGGGTGCTTCCTTTAGCCTGAAGCACAAAAAGTAGTCTCCCTTAGTCAGCCAGACCAAGGGGCCACAAAGGCATGCCTCTCCCAACAAAGCCACCACGCTTGGTACAGTGAAGAACTTTATTGGTTACAGAGGGAAGGCTTGGGGAAGGGTGCAGGATACAGAAGTATTACAGAATAACCCTAGAGCAGACAGTGTGGCTAGTAGCCTTTGATCATGTATCTACTTTACAGCAAACTATATATCTAGATAAGTTGCAGCAGTCTACTCACTTCAGCATCTTGAAAGAGAGAGCTGCAGATGTTTCAGCTGCTGTGTGTTTCTTCATCACGGCTGCTCTGCCCTACCTCCTGCGCAGTCTTAGCTTATTATAGACCTTTTGACATCACCTATGGGGGCCCAGTGAAGACCAGCAGCTGTTGGTTGCTAGCCAACTAATTTGAAATGTGTCATGACTACCTGGTGGAGTGAAAGGGGCTACTGAGCCTGCCCTGCCCCCCCCCCCCAAAGCCATGAGGTCTCTGCTTAAAACAATAAAGGAAGATCCACCCCCGCCTCTCACCTGATCTGGGTCACACAGGCAGAGCTGGTTGCTTAGCAGCCAGAGTGATAGACAGGTAAGAAGACAATGAAAGAGGGGAAAAAAAATTAGGAGAGACAGGGAAGAGATTGGGGATGGAAATCCACCACAGGCTGCCCCTGGAGTAATTGATTAAACATTGCCTAGTTTGATGTGTAGGCGGCCTAGCAATAGATCTGAGGAGTATGAACTACCCCATTTATCAAGCATCACCTCTTGAATATGACTATATCTTTGCTCTTTTGCTGCTGATTTATTAAATAGCACCATCAAATTGCAATATGATTATCAGTATATTAAGTTGACTTGCCCTCCTACCAAGGTATCAAAAGTCCTAAATCCTTTATACTCAAGTGACAACCTGGCAGCTCGCTATACAGTATAGTGCTGCTACTTGGCTCCATGATAGGAAATCATCATCTCCCATTCATTCTGCTATGAGTTGCCCAGCTCTGTTCTTCAGCAGGAAACAGAAGATGATGGAGTAGAATGGAAAGTGAGATTTCAAGCCAAGAGTAGCTGCAAGTTTGCACTGGCTTCATTGAAGGTTTCCAGTTTGCTTCCTTAGCCATAAATGCACCCCCTTTTCTGTCCTGGCACATTCTCTATACTTCATCTCAATCCCTGTAAACTGCTCAAAGCCACATTATATCTCAAGATGGGTGGTGTCCATAAGGTCAAAGAAACATCCTCAGTGTATTCTAGACTTGTAAAATGGCATTTTAAAATCTGTCTTAAATGCAATGCAGTTGTATTACACACTAACAAATAAATAAATGAATGTATTATACTCCTCTGGAAGTCTACTGAAACTTGAATTTTCAGATGAGGATTTTTGAATAGTCATTTGAGTGAATTGCACATATTCTGTACTGGAAACAAGAAGTTGAGACAAGTTTCCCTACAGTTCTGAACTATTCTGCTAGTTCGCTTTAGGTAAAATGAGCTATCTGCAGATTATCATTCGCCAGTTTGTCATTTTCTTTTTGCCTTCCTGTTCATTTTAGGTGTTCACACTAACTCTGTATGTATGAGAATTAAGGTTAAACTTTTACATATTTTAAATACTTCAGTCTTTAATTATATTTTATTCAAGTTTTTGTGCCAGGTTGTTGCTCTTATATTAGAGACAGTGCCACTAACATCACATGGATGAAGGCCAAATTAGGACTGTAAGATTAGACCCCATTTCAAATTGACCGATATCATTGATACTTGGTGGATTAAATGCACGTATGCTTGCGTGCACACATGCACGCACACACAAAAGTGCTACTGGCCATTGTTACTAGTCTAGTTGGAGTTTGGTTGCTGTTTATGTAGATACTTCCTTCTGCCTTCAAAATATGCTTGAAGCGGTTCTTTTAAAATACTTCTTATACATATAATGCACATGTTATTTTATATTACTGTCTTCTATAAAGCGTTTTGATAGGTGCAGATATCATAGAAAATTAGGGTTGGAAAGGACCTCAGGAGTCATTTAGTCCAACCCCCTGCTCAAAGCAGGATCCATCTCCAACTAGATCATTGCAGCCAGGGGCTTGTCAAGCCAGGCCTTAAAAACCTCCAAGGATGGAGATTCCACCACATCTCTAGGTAACCTGTTCCAGTGCTTCACCACCCTCCTAGTGAGAGAGTTTCTTCTAATATACAACTTAAACCTCCCTTGCTGCAACTTGAAACCATTGCTCCTTGTTCTGTCATCTGCTACCACTGAGAACAGTCTAGTTCCATCTTCTTTGCAACCCCCCTCCAGAAAATGAAAGGCTGCTATCAAATCCCGCCTCAGTCTTCTCTTCTGTAGACTAAATAAACTCACTTCCCTCAGCCCCTCCTCATAAGTCATGTGCCCCAGCCACCAAACCATTTTTGTTGTTCTCTGCTGGATTCTCTTCAGCTTGTCCACATCCCTTCTTTAGAGGGGGGCCAAAACCTAAACACAGTACTCCAGATGTGGCTTCATCAGTGCAGAATAGAGGGGAATAATTACTTCCCTTGATCTGCTGGCAACATTCCTACTACTGCAACCTAGTATGATGTTAGCCTTCTTGGCAGGAAGGGCACACTGTTGGCTCATATCCAGCTTATTGTCCACTGTAAACCCCAGGTCCCTTTCTGCAGAGTTGCTGCTTAGCCAGCCAGTCCCTGGCCCGTGCTGGTACATGGGATTGTTCTGTCCTAAGTACAGGACTTTGTACTTGTCCTTGCTGAACTTCATGAGATTTCTTTTGGCCAAGTCCTCCAATTTATCTAGATCACCCTGAAATGCATCCCATCTTCCAGATCATTAATGAAGATACTGAATAAAACTAGCCCCAGGACCAACCCCTTGGGCACTCAACTTGTCATGCGAGCTATCCCATCAAGTCTGTTATGCCAATCACGTCCTAGTTCCTTGACTGTGTGAGGACTTTCAGTTCTTCCTGCTTGTTTCCCAGGCTCTGTGCATTCATGTACAGACACCTGAAGTGACTAGCAGATTGGCCTACTTTCTCAGGAAGAATGAAGCCTCCCCTGCTGCTCCCTCCTGCTTCTGCTTCTTCCAGGTCCCCCACTTACATCAGGGCTTACTTCTCCATCCCCTAGCAAACCTAGTTTAAAGCCCTCCTCACTAGGTTAGTGAGCCTGTCTGCAAGAATGCTCTTCCCTCTCTTTGTCAGGTGGATCCCATCTCTTCCTAGCAATCCTTCTTCTTGGAACAATATCCCATGGTCAAAGAAGCTGAATCCCTACTCCGACACTACCTGCACAGCCATGCATCAATACACAGGATGTGTCCACACCTGCCAGGGTCCTTCCCCTTGACTGGTAGGATTGAGGAAAACACTACTATGCCACTGTCCCCTACATCCTTGCACCTGAGGCCTGTTGTCACATTCGATATGGTTAGGGTCACCTCTGACGGTATCATTGCCCATGTGGATGAGCAGCTTGGGATAGTAGAGTTGGACAGATCTCAGTAATCTCTTGGCTCTGGGCTTCAGGCAAGCATCAGACTTTCTGCAATGGCAGGTAACACCAACAGATGCATCCCTCCATCCCCTGCAGAAGGGAGTCTCCAACAACCATCACCAGTTGCTGCTTCTTCATGGCAGTAGTCTCAATCCTCCCCACCTTGGGGATTCCTGGCCTGGTGTCTTCCACCAATGGAATGGGCTCTTCCTTTTCGTTAGCACTCCACATCTGTTCTCCAGGCAAACCACTGAATGTGGGGATAACAACTTCTTGCCGCCAAAAGATACAAGCTTCCACCTTCCTGATAGTCCATGCCCTTTTCTTTTCTAGCACCACCTCTGGCAGTCCTTCCTTCACAGTCCTAGAGGTGTCCTCCAGTATGAAATCTATGAAGTCCTCATGGTGAAGGATGCTTCAGAGCTTTGCTACCTCCTCCTGTATCCTTCCCTTCTCCCTAAGGAACATCATCAGAAGGCACCAGTCACATTGCAGGCATTTCCCCACCTGGCTGGCACAGGGAGGAATCTGCAAGCTGCAGTCTGCACAGCACCAAACCCCAGGACCTGGGGGGAAGCCTCAATGGTGTGTGGTCCTGCCTGGACAGACACCTCATAGGTGGAAGCAGAAGATGAGCTGGAAGTGGCAGTGGCTATGGGATTGCAGCATCCTCCAGCCATGTCACTGGGTCTTCTACTTCGCTGCCTTTCACTTTGTGCCCCTCTCTCCAAGCAGACCTTCCCTAGCTAACTCCTCTGTAGCTGGCCTGTTTGCTGTTCCTTGATCTGAAAAGTTCCCTTTTCCCTCCAACCTCTTTCCTCTCAGCAAGCTTACAGTGAAGGAATGTGTGAGTTTCCAAGCAAACTCCCCCTCACTCTGGACTCTACTTAAACAATAGGCTTGAATCTTTGTCTAGCTGCTGAATTTTAGCTGCTAAAATTAAACTTTTTAGTTAGTCCTAATTACATAGGGGGGGAAAGAATCTTGCCTTTCAGGCTCCCCTTTAAAGAGAGGGGTGGCAAACTGACCTGCAAACTGGCTGGCAGACTTTTTTTTTGTTTTTTTTGTTTGTTTGTTTTTTGCACCGGTCCTGGAGGCACTGTAATACCAGGTCAATGCATGGAGTGGATGGAGCACGCTCCGGTTCCACCACCCAATACCAAAAAGAATCTGCTCAATATAAACCTCCTATGGAGGACATATCAGCAGGCCAAAAGCCCCACATGAGCGGAAGGCAGGGAGAGGCTGCAGGGCCTGCCCGTGCAAACTATCGTGTTTGCTTCTCCCTATTTACTGCTCCCCTGGTTGCTTGGTCTGCCTCCTTATATACCTCTCCTGGGCCTGGCTAGGACCCTTTGTTAGGGACATTTTTCAAACCCAGGCAGCAGTCAATCAGCGATCGGCCCGCTCAGCTGCTCAGAGCACACACCCAAGCACACACACCCACCAAACAGCTGAGCCTCAGCAAGCTGAGCACACAGGCACCCCTGGCTCAGTTACCTTCTCAGAGCAGGATGTGGTGCCTGGTTCCTCTTCCCCTTCCTCCTCTTTCCCCACAAACTGCTTGCAAACTGTCCTGTTTGCTTCTCCCTATTCACTGCTCTAGTTTTATTAAAAGTGGCTTACAGGGCAAATATTTTATTAAGAAGGTATTTCTTCTGTTATCTTTAAACAGCATACGCATTGTTGGAACAGTTTTTTACCTATTTTTTCAGTTGGGAACAAAGAGTGGACCAGCATGGTCGGGTGTACTACGTGGATCATGTTGAAAAAAGAACAACCTGGGATCGGCCAGAGCCTCTTCCTCCAGGGTGAGTCTGGATAAGAAGTCTGGTTTCCTGGAGAAACAGTGCTTTAGGATAACCTAAAAATATTTGTAGAGTCTCAGATTAGCATGTGCAAGCACATTAGTTCACTCCAGTGTAGACAGTTCCCAGGAAGCATAGTGATCCAGTTAATGTTAGATATTAAGCACAGAATCTTCTGACCATCTCTACCCCTATACAGGTAATATGTGCTTGTGCATAAGAGCTGAGGCTAAGCATTTTTCCCCTCCTCCTTCTGTTTTGCCAATGGTCTTTACAAAAGGAAAAAAAAGCAAACAAAAGTCTTATCTACACTATGTGCTTGTTGGATTTGGAGGGGTGGAAGGAAGGTATAGGGGGAAAAGGAAGTATAGTTATCAACTTAAAATCTGAATTCACTTCTGCTGTCAGAGCAGGGGTGGGCAAAATATGGCCCATGGGCTGGATACAGCCTGCAGAAGGATTTTTGTCCAACCAACAGCAGGTTCCTTGGTCCCAACTGGCCCAGGTGAAGTCCAGCCTTCTGCACATCCCACTGCTCCTGGGCGCACATCACAGCTGGGGCAACTCAGCAGCCAGGCTCCGTTTCCTGGCAGCCCTGGCAGCAGTGGTTCTTTCCAGCAGCCATTGGACCCAGGCCCATCTGCCCTGCATCCACTGCTAGGGCAGGACCCATGTGGGCAGGGCGCTTGGCTGGGGGGCTGGGATGGGGCCATGGGCTGGCAGGGAGTGGGATCTGGGAGCTAGATGGGT
>NW_017728922.1:16261729-16270553 GCF_001723895.1 Crocodylus porosus
GGGTGGGGCTGGGGAGACCCTGGGATCTTGGGGAGGTGACAGCACGGGGCCAGGGCAGAGCCCGGGAGCTGTGGGGAGCAGATTACTCTTCTGCCCTGGGCCTGTGCTGTCACTGTCCCGAAGTCCCAGGGTCTTCATGGAGACCAGCTGAGACCCACTCAGGCAGAGCCCGAGCCCCAGACTGAGTGCACAGCCCTGGCTGCGGGTCATGCAGCACCCACTCTGGACCCATCCGCCACACCCAGGATGACTGGTGGCAGCAGTGGCTGGCAGCCATGAAGATGGAGACACCCTTCTATCCCAAGGAAGGGCTAGAGCTGCTGCCCAACTTTGTGCCACTGCCCAGCTTCAGCATCAGCAGCCAGACAGAAGCTGCAGCTGGGCACCAAGAAAAAGTGAGACCTGGCTGTGGGCATGGCCACCTCCTCTTTGCAGTTGCCAGGGTCCTTCTCACTGCAGCTGCCCCAGCCCACAGACTCTGGGCAGCTTCAGTGAGAAGGGCTCCGGCAGCAGCGAGAGAAAGGTGGCTGCAACTGCTGCAAGGTCCCTCTTTTTTTCTGGTGCTCAGCAGCAGCTTCTCCCTGGCCACTACTGTCTCTGTGCCCAGGCTACCAACACCAAAGCCGGACAGCAGCTCCAGCCCCTTCTCAGGGTAGAAGGGCAGCCTGGAGGCAATAGAGATGGCAGTGGGGGCCCTGGCCATGCTGCCCCTGCTGCAGCTGCCACCCACCCCTGACCTGGAGTTGCTGATCCAAGGTGCCAGCCCCCTTCCCACTCCAGCTCCCTGCCAGCCCGCAGCCCCATCCCACAGAGGGAGTTTTGGTGAGCTGTTGCAGGGGCTCAGGAGGTGACCCAGCCCACGACAGCTCTGCTAAACTTCCTATGTCGCCCATGGGGCCCAAATGATTGCCATCGCCTGTCAGACTATGCAGCTATGTCCACAGATAAAGAAAAATGGATCTTTAGGCATGTCAAGGTTAAAGAAAATAGGCAACACTATCATGCAGAAAGCCAACAAAAACCACAGCTAATTTTACCGTAAATAATAGCATACGGTCCTTAGTTCCAAAAAATGATATACTCAGTAGGCTTCTTGGAATAAGTACTTCCCTATCTGACCCTATCTCCTGATCTTTCTGTTTTTCATCCTATTACTGTGCCCAAGGTTACCATTCTCCATCTACATCTTCAGTAGAGCTTTGAGAAAGTAGAGCTTTTTTCAATTCAAAGTCCAGCAACCAATGACACCTTTTAAACAGGATCATATTTGTTCTTTTCTTAGTTTCTTTGCATCTTTTTAAAACAAATAGGGAAACAAAAGAATTTTATGGTTGCACTTCATTTATCTTGGATTTACAGTCTCATGCATCTTACATAAAAGAAGAACACACAGAGCAGTGAGAACTAACACAGTATAACTTTATAAATCTGGTTTTCAAAATTCCAGAATTCTCAAAAATCCAGCACTTTTTAAAAATGCACTATATCAGGGGTTTTCAACCTTTTTTGACGGGTGTACCCCTAGCAGCCAGTCACAGAGTGGTTGGGGGTGGGGGAGGACTAGCAGCATGTGGAGCAGCGACATGGGGTGGTAGATGGTGGCAGCTGCCCCCATGTGCAAAGCCACACCTTCCCCAAACCGGCATCCAGCTC
This sequence comes from Crocodylus porosus, assembly GCF_001723895.1. NCBI lineage: Eukaryota > Metazoa > Chordata > Crocodylia > Crocodylidae > Crocodylus > Crocodylus porosus. The sequence goes on from NW_017728922.1 coordinate 16,263,383, forward strand.
ACCAGGCTGCACCAGGCTATGCACTTTCCTTATGTTTAAAAAATCCAGAATTTTCAAATTTCTGACAGGTGCTAGGTCCTAAGGATGCTGGAATTATGAGGTTATACTGTATCGAAGAGAAACAAATCCCCTGGCAATATTTTTACTAGGTTAATTAGTGACTGTAAACTTGGTGGTTTCAATTCTTCTCACCTGGAGACTTCATTAACATAATGTTCACATTAGCATATGACAGCTTGACATTTTTGTTAAATTTTATTTCAGTTGATAGGAAGTGAGAACCAATTATAATATGAGCACTCTTTTGGTTTTGTGAAGTCAAAATGGAATTGTACCAAGAGCATGACTGAGTATCTTATGCAAAGGGGTCTGAAAAGGTTATTCTAAGTTGGGGGGTTTTTTCAGAGAAGCCAATAGGCTGCAGTTACTTTGTGCATCAATCCTAGCCCTAAAGATTATCACTAAATAATAATAGTAGTGACTTACTAGAACCTGATAGGTGTGTAAAGCAGTTCTTGCAGTACTTGAGGAACTGCAAATGGAATGACTACCTGGTTGGTTCAGTAGAACCAAGTGAAACTAAATCTTTCATTCTAGAGTTTAGTTTCTCCAGGTGTTTAGATGTTTTAACCAGAAATTGAATGGAGAGACACTGACAGGCCCCAGGATAGACAGCTCCATGTCCTCCAGACTTATCTTCTGTTTGCCTTGTCACCAACTTGACTCTAAAATCGCTTCTGAGCCCTTGAGGTCACTGCATACTGTTGAGACCCTTGTTTGCATTCCTTAGCTGGGAACGACGAGTTGACAACATGGGAAGAATTTATTATGTTGATCACTTCACTAGAACAACAACATGGCAGCGACCCACATTGGAATCTGTCCGGAATTATGAGCAATGGCAACTGCAACGCAGTCAGCTTCAAGGAGCTATGCAACAGTTTAATCAGAGATTCATATATGGGGTGAGAAATGTATTTTGGTATAAACTAAAAGTGTATTATGGAGGAGCATCCCCTTTCCCAAATCCCACCCGCAAGTCTCCACTGTATATCAAGCAAATCAAACATTTTCCCTTTCCCCCCTTGCTTCCACACACTTCTGTGAAACTGTATGTACATGGGTTTAGGAAGGAAGGTGTCAGAAGCTTCCCACCATAAGGTTGCCAGACTTAAGATTGCAACACATTCTGTGTGTTATATGATAATTATATATTAATAAGAAGATGCATCTTTCTGGACATGAGAAGTAAATGGCAACCTTAACTCCCTTTCTTGCTTTTATAGTTATGCATATAGACTGATTAGAAGTGGGACACAATACAGTGGTTTGTTTGTATGTTAACTGAATACAGGTGGTGAAAAGTCTGTGGCAAAGACCATTGTCTGATAAAAGTTCTGTTAACTGGCATCTTACAAGCTGGCATGCTGAATTAACCAGCATGCCAGCTTGTAAGATAAAGTGAAACCAGAAGTGCCCACTGTGGCACTTCCAGTTTCTACAAACCCCCACGGCCCAGGGCAAAGCAGCCTGTGCTGCCGAGCCCCCACAGCCCAGGGGCATAACAGCCCAGCAGTGATTCAGCAGGAGGAGCAGCAATGGCGTGGGTGGGGCGGCACGACACCGCATACATGGCAAGAGAAGTGACAGCCCATGCCACTCAATTAACCGACATATTTTGTTATCTGGCATCCCCCATTCCCAGGTGAGCCTGGAGCCGCACAGGGCCCAGATTGGCAGCGGGGTTGGGGTTACAAGCTGGTGCTGAGTGCAGGGAAAAGTGTCCCCTGCCCTGCCCCATGGCCAGCTCCCCACATTGCAGCTACTCACAGCCCATGTGGGGCTGCCTGTGCCTGCCAGGAACCAAGGACAGATAAATATTAATTTTCTCAATTTTTTTAGGGGCCCTGCGGGCCTGATAGAATAACCTAGCAGGCTGGATATGGCCTGCGGGCTGTATTTTGCCCACCACTGGTCTAAGACCAGCTGTTGTCAAAGCAGATGATATAGTGATTGGAAATTTGTTCAGGGTAACTGTTTGTATACAGTTCCCATGGTTTTTAACTTAAGTAGAATTACTTAATCACTTACTTATGCTGTGCTAATGGAAGAACACGATAGAAAATTCACGTGAACAAAGCAACTGAGGCATTTTGTATAGGTAAAATGCAATAATGGTGTGTAAATGTTAGGAAAAGCAAGGGAAGTTGAAATAATTCAAAATCTGATGCAGATCAAAAGTGAATGATAGATTTCAGCATTTACTGATACTGCTTAAAGGTAGTTTATCAAGGAAAGTGGTCTGTTTTCTTAAGTATCATTTGCACACAAAACAAAATAGTAAAGGGAATTAGTTGAAGCTGTAAAAACCCAAAGAATAGTATTTCCTGCCTGTTGAGCTTTAATATATCCTGGGTTTTGAGTCCTGATTTCCTTCTGCGTGTTGTAAGCACTTTTCAAAGAGCAAGGGCTTAAACCCATTTAGTCATATGTTACTGAAGATACAATTATTTAGTAATAGTTAGGAATAGTACAGATAATTCCATGGCTTTGGACTCTTTATTCCAACAGGTTAAAGATCTCAAATGAAATAACAGTTTGTAATGAATCTAAGCCTTTTATATGGAAAAAATCCTTTGATCAATTTTGCCCGTGTTAAATTATCAAGAATGTATTTATTTAGCTATATATGATAGCTATACTAGAGGTCTAGAAATCAAATTGTTGGCATTTAGTAATTATTAATGCATGGTTTCTGTCTGTAATCTGCAGAACCAAGACTTTACTTCCACACAGAACAAAGAATTTGATCCTCTTGGCCCTCTTCCACCTGGATGGGGTAAGTCCTGTTCACATAGTGTTTTAAAATGTAACTTTAATAAACGTTTAAGTATGCTTTGCCAAATTATTTTATCAAATATTTTGATTAATGGTACTCTTTCTTTACTGAAAATATGGATTTAAAATCTGTTCTAATTAAATCTGTTCAAAAGCACCAGTTCAAAAGTCCTGACAAGATTTACAGGCAGTCCTTGGACTTACGACACAATTGGTTCCTGAAAACCACTTTTAAGTCGAAACAGTGTAACTCAGAACCGAGTTTCCCATAGGAAACAAAGTTATAAATGTGCAATTGGTTCTTGAACAATGGCCCAATACCCTATTTTCACCAAAAATAACCCAAAATTTTGCACTCGCTCAATAATAGGTGAGTAATGTAGCTACATTAATGTATTTATATTGTAAATAGCAATCATATTGATTTGGAAAGACTTCTTTGAGTTGACTTTTCTGGACTTTTTGAAGGGCTCTTGGTTGGACTTTTTGAAGGGCTCTTAACTGGAGTCTTCTCAGGAGTCTTGGTTGCAAATTTTTTCTGGAGTCTTGTCTGCTTTCTTAAACAAAGTGTCCAAGGAAATTTGAACAGATGTTCTTCAGGGAGATGGGCAATGCGGCAAACTTGTTCATTGGCGTGGCATTGCATCGGATCAAGCGTTGTAAAGCCGAAACTGATGTGAAAAAGTTGAAACAGGATGTCAGTTTATAAACATTGTAAGTCAAGGACTTCCTGTATGTAGTATTTCAAAATGGATTATAAAATTCTGGTATTACTCTGTTTCACTTTTAGTGATTTTTATATTACAGCATGACTTTTTTTATGCTTCTTTTTCATCTTCACCATTTTAATGATGCAGATTTTTTGTTTGTTTATCTTACTATTACCGAAACATTGCTTTGAAGTTTGTGTGGTTGTGAAAGCATTTGTATTGCCAACTAAGCATCTTTGCAAAAAATAAAATACATTCTGAACATAATTTTAGCAATCAATATCATTTAGTCCTATTTAAAAGTTGATATGAAAACTTGTTTTCTAATTCCAGCAGTTCATAATATTAGCGGCTCCTGAATTTAAGTGATGGTTAGTGAGATGAGCAAGATAGTTATCAAAATGATGTTAATTTAAAGACTCCACAGAGTTAAACCTAGAAGTTTAACTCTGGAAATCTCAATTAATTAAAAGATTAAAATATTGCCATTTGGGCTTCTAGTCTGGACATATGTAATAGTCCAGTGCATAAAACAATAATGCAGGCAATTGCAATTTATAATATTGCATGAAGAAATACAGTTTTTCAGTGGAGAAGACCACTTCCATTCTTCCTCCTAACTAAGAATAAGTTATTTTTCCTCTGACTGCATGAATAAATAATGTAATTAGTAGACATAAACATTTTTCATTCCTATGCTATATTTTCTCCTTTTAATTTGCATATGTGAGTTCGTTCCACTGTTCATGTTTCCATACTTCCTTGGTACTTATATACATATCTTAGAACCCTTTCACATTTTGCAGGTCTTATAATAGCTAGGGTCAGGAGGGACCTGAACAGATCATGTAGCCTGACCCCCCGCCACAGGTTCACAAGACCCCAGACAGGTGATCACGTAACCTCTTTTTGAATTTACCCAAGGTAGGAGTGAGGACCACTTCCTTAGGAAGTTGGTTCCAGTTTCTGGCCAACCTAATTGTAAAATATTGCCTCCTGATCTCTAACCTAAACCTATTCTCCATCAGCTTATTACCATTGTTCCTCGTCATCCCCGGTGGTGCTAGGGAGAAAAGGGCTCTACCTATTTGCTCTTGATCTCCCCTGATGAGTCTGTAGGCATCCACCAGATCCCCCCTCAGCCTCCTCTTGCTAAGGCTGAACAGGTTCTGGTCCCTCAGTCTCTCCTCATAGGGCCTGTCCTGCTGCCCTCTCACCAAATGGGTGGCCCTCCTCTGAACTCTCTCTCCAGGCTGGCCACATCCTTCTTAAAGTGCGATGCCCAGTACTGGACGCAGTACTCCAATTGTGGCCTAACCAGTGTCACACAGAGGGGGAGTATCTCACCTCTCTGGACCGGCTTGAGATGCATCTTTGGATGTATGACAAGGTATGGCTGGCCTTGCTGGCTGCAGTCTGGCATTGGTGGCTCATGTTCATCTTGGAGTCAATAATGACTCCAAGATCCCTTTCTACCTCTGTGCTTTCAAGAGGGGAACTCTCCAGCCTGTATGTATGCTGTGGATTCTTTCTTCCAAGGTGCAGCACCCTGCATTTGTCCATGTTGAACCCTATCCTATTCTCATCTGCCCACTTTTGTAGTCTGTCTAAATCTAGTTGCAGCCTCGCTCTCTCCCTTCAAGTGTGCCCACCACGCCCCACATCTTAGTGTCATCAGCAGACTTGGACAATGTGCTTTCAGCGCCCTCATCGTGGTCGCTTATGAAGATGTTAAACAGTGCAAGTCCAAGGACTGAGCCTTGCGGGACCACACTGCTCACATCTCACCAGGTTGTGTACAACCCATCCACCACTACCCTCTGGGTGCACCCCATCATCCAGTTTTTTTACCCATCCAACTGTGTAGGCAGGCATCAATGCCACAGTCACGTAATTTATTAATGAGAATGTGGTGAGAGACAGTGTCAAAGGCCTTCTTTGAGTCTAGAAAGACTACATCCACAGAGACACCGTCATCCAAGGATTTAGTTACCTGGTCATAAAGAGGCAATCAGGTCGGTCAGGCAGGACCTGCCTTTGGTGAGCCCACGCTGATTGCCCCTGAGCATGATCTCCCTTGCTGGCCCCCCACAGATGTGCTCCTTGATTATTTTCTCTAAGATACAGGACCTCCCCTTAATCCAGGAGGTGCACAGTCCCACCAGAGGAAACGCCCTGTTGGACCTGGTCCTGGCCACAGGAGATGACCTGGTAAGGGGCCTCCAGGTTCTTGATCACCTGGGTGATAGCGATCATCGCTTGCTGGAATTCACCATCCAGCGCAGGGTGTCAAGGGCCTGCAGCAAGACAGTAGCCCTAGACTTTAGGAGGGCCAGCTTCAACAAGTTGAGACTAGTGGGTGAGCCGCTGGGGTCCTTGAGGGCAGGGCAACTCAGTGTCCAGGACGAGTGGTTGTTCCTTAAGGAAACGATACTCAGGGCCCAGGGGGAGTCCATCCCAGCAAGAAGCAAGGGGGGCAAAAGTGCTCGGAAGCCGCCCTGGCTCACCAAGGGCGTCTGGGAATGCCTGCTTGCCAAAAAGGCGGCATACACCCAGTGGAAGGGGGGTGCTATCTCCAAAGAGGAGTATACTTCCTCTGCTCAGGCCTGTAAGAGGGCTGTCAGGAAAGCTAAGGCGGACATAGAGCTAGGACTAGCATCCAAGATCTAGGATAATAAAAAGTCCTTTTTCAAATACATAGGGAGGATGAAGAAGGCACCGGGTAATGCGGGGCCCCTGCAAGATCCTCTGGGCAATCTGGTGTTTGCACCAGAGGAGAAAGCGGAACTCTTTAACCAATTCTTCATGTCCGTATTCTTGTGCAGGGACCGGGACTTCCCTGCTGGAATGCCAGATGGACTCGAGGGGAATGCCTCCAGACCTCAGGTTGGGGAGGAGCGGGTTAGAGAGCTTCTAGAGTGGCTGGACGTGTTCAGGTCAGCGGGTCCAGATGCTCTCCACCCCAGGGTGTTGAGGGAGCTAGCTGGGGTTATTGCAGGGACCTTGGCACGGCTTTACGAGCGCTCGTGGTGCTCGGGCCGGGTGCCGGATGCCTGGAAGATAGCTAACGTGGTCCCCATCTTCAAAAAAGGGAATTGGGAGGACCCGGGTAACTATAGGCCAGTCAGTCTTACCTCTGTCCTTGAGAAACTCTTGGAGAAGATCCTCAAGGAGCACATCTGTGATGGGCCGGCTTCAGGGATGATGCTTAAGGGCAACCAGCACGGTTTCATTAGGGGCAGGTCTTGTCAGACTGACCTTATTGCCTTTTATGATCAGGTCACAAACGCAATGGATGCAGGTGTCACCATGGACGTAGTCTTTCTAGACTTCAGCCAGGCCTTTGACACCGTCTCCCACCCCATCCTCATTAAAAAACTAGGTGACTGTGGCATTGATGCCTACGCAGTCAGATGGATTGCCGATTGGCTCAAGGATCATACTCAGAGGGTGGTGGTGGATGGGTCATATTTGACCTGGGGGGGAAGTGGGCAGCGGAGCCCCCCAGGGCTCGGTCCTGGGGCCCACGCTGTTCAATTTCTTCATCAGCCATTTGGGGGACAGGGTAAAGTGCACCCTGTTCAAATTCGCTGATGATACCAAAATTTGGGGTGAGGTGAGCA
>NW_017728922.1:16270961-16273375 GCF_001723895.1 Crocodylus porosus
CAAGAACTACTTCACAGTTAGGGCGGCTAGGAGCTGGAACCAACTTCCTAGGGAAGTGGTGCTGGCTCCTACCCTGGGGATCTTTAAGAAGAGGCTTGATGACTACCTGGCTGGACTCATTTGAGTCCAGTCTTTTTCTCCTGCCTGGGCGGGGGGTCAGGCTTGAAGATCTGCAAGGTCCCTTCCGACCCGACTTCTGTGCTTCTATGATTCTATGATCTTCCCGAGTACTGAGGTGAGGCTTACAGGCCTACAGTTACTTGGGTCTTCTTTCCTCCCTTTCTTAAAAATGGGGACTACGTTAGCTAGTTTCCAATCCCCCGGCACCTGGCCAGACTACCACAAATGCTCGTACAGCTAAGCCAAGGACTCTGCGATGACCTCTGCCAGCTCTTACATTAGCCAGTTGGGATGAAGACCCATCACAATAACGCAGATGTTTGGGATTTATAATATCACGTGAAGGAATGCAAGGAAAAAATAGATGTATGGGTTTTTAAATTGAGAGCAATAAACTGTTGAGTCTAAGTAAGCTGAACTGGTAAAGTGCAAATCTGGAGTTTTCCAGTTTGTAGCGCTACAGAAAATATATCACTGAGGGGTATGCACAGGTGCCAGCCCCCTGGTAGGAGTGGGACAAAGCTGCAGCAAAGCATGTTCTCCAAGCAGGGAGTAATACAGCACTGTCTCTTAACTTTCCCTGCCTCTAGGAGTTCCTGTTAGTGAGGAGGATAGGTTCACTCAAACAGCTCTTGCTGTCATAACAATAGTTGATGGCGTGTCTGCAAGCCAGCTGCAGCAGCAAAAATTAAGAAGTAGGGATCCAGGTTTTATGCTTACCATGGAAAAATGTGGATTTTTTTCCTTTTAAGGAAAAGTGCAGATTTTCCCTTTTAAAGGAGCAAGATGTTTTTTCCCCTTTAAAAAAGAAAAATGCTTGAAACCATGGGTTTCCCCTTGCAGCCTGGCAGAGTTCCAGCCTGCAAGGGGCTGCTTGGGACTGGGGGGAGCAGGAGGAGGGCAATCAAGCAGGGGGTGCCATGTGCATGCACAGACATGGACATGGCAGCCAGGCAGCATGGAGAGCAGCTCCTGCAGCTCTATCCAGGTCAGATGGGGAGTGGGGGAGTGAAGGATACATTGTAGAAAGAGAAGGAGTTGTGTAGGGCTGGGGGCACCGCCCAGCCAGGCCAGTCCATGGGGCCTGAGGTGGGAATGCACAGCCACAGGGCCTGTGTGAGAAGTGTGACAGAGCCATGAGTGGCTAGTCCAGGGGCCGACAGGGGGCCAGATCCCCACTGCTACGCACACTTCCAGGGCGGGGGAGTGCATGGGGGGGGGGGGCACATACCCCCCAGGTTTGTGCACAGGGTGGACCTGGAGGCAGACTGCCTGCTGTGAACTCAGGGCTACCTGCCCTGTTTCCCTTCCTGGGGGGTCTCTGCAACCCAGCAGTCAGGACCCAACGCAGCAGGGCAGGGAAGCTCAGTGCTGCCACCAGGAGCCCTGCACCACCATGATGAGGCACCCTCTGCCTGCCTGGTCATAGTGATGCCAGTGGCATAGAGTTTTGCCCTCCACTGCTGCTGGGCAGGCAGGGGTCACTTGGTCATGGCGGCACAGGGCTACTGGCAGCAGCACCAAGCTTCCCTGCCCCACTCTGTCCTGCTGCACTGGGTCCCACCCCCTGGGCTGCAGAGGCACCTGCGGGAGGGTAGCAGGGCAGGGACCCCTAAGCCCACAGCCAGCAGCCTGTCTCCCGTTCCCCTTCCCAGGCTCAACTCTAGCCATGCTGCCTGCAGGGGAGGGGGAGCTGGGCTCCATGCTTTACTCCAGCTGCATCAGCCACCACCTCCCACGGGTCAAGAGTGAGGGGCACCAGCAGGACTGGGGGGTGGCGGACTGTGGGTTGGGGCATGAGGGCTATGGGTTGAGAGTGAGGGGCACTGGGATGGCCCAAGGATCTGTGGGTTGGGAGTGCAGGGCACCTATAGGGCTGGAGGGGCTGAGGGAGCTGTGGCTTGGGAGTGAAGGGTACCAGCAGTGCCAGGGGGCCTGTGGGTCAGGAGTAAGGGGCAATGTCATGGACGGGGCAAAGCACTGGTACATCAGGGCTGCTCAGCACCACAAAGCAGCATGGGGGCGGTTCTGAAAGCATTGCTGCCCCTGTCAAAACCCTAGCTTTTCCTAGGGGTCTGGCAATAGTGGTGTTTATTGCCATGGTAACATAGGGTGACTTTAATTACAGCGCATCAGAGCAGACTCACTTAATAGAGTCTTCTGGAGTATGGTAATCACCATGCTCCAGCATCATGTGTATCAGCATCCCCATGCTGAAAAATGGTGGCAGGGGTGCTGATACATGTGACATTCTGGGTGCTTTTAATTACAGCAGCTCTAACTGTCCCACGCTC
>NW_017728922.1:16274581-16297005 GCF_001723895.1 Crocodylus porosus
GTGTTTAAGAGGAGGTTTGATGCACATCTTGCTGGGGTCGTTTGACCCCAGTATTATTTCCTGCCATGGCAGGGGGTCGGACTAGATGATCTGCTCAGGTCCCTTCCGACCCTAGAAACTATGAAAACAACATATATATCACAAAAATATAACATGTCAAAGACCTTACTTTGGGTACCTGCTGAAAAAAAGCATTTCTTAAAGGGGCAGAAATAGCCATAAATTCTGTCATTTTTAGGATGCTTTTTTTGTGTTATGCCTCTGTCCAAAGCTCTTTATCAGAATTAGGGTCGTCTTGTGCTGGATGTTCTACGGATACAAAATAGAGAAACTCTTCAGAGTAGGGACTAGGTTCTAAGGATTCTATCAGATGAACACCTTCAATATTCTTGTTGAAGGTTGGTTATGATACAGTCCAGTACCTTCCACTACCAGGTTGCATATCCTAGAATCCTCTTGTGGAAAAACTGGCAAGGACTGATGATTTGGAGACCAAAAGATGAAGATTCAGCTATGTTAAGTTTTAGACGAGCTGTATACCCTAAAGAAAGTAGACATTGCCAGTAGCTGTGCTGATTGATTCTTTTAGCCTCGGGTTAATTTAAACATATACTAAAATTTCACATTTTAATTTCTTCTCAGAAAAAAGAACTGATAACAATGGCAGGGTATATTTTGTCAATCACAACACACGTATCACACAGTGGGAAGATCCCAGAAGTCAAGGGTAAGAATTTTAATTTACATAATTTCACATGAAACTTTAATATACTTTTATAAGTATTATGTTAGCCAGGCTGAGAACTAGAAAGCATTTTCTGACTATGAGGATCAGTAAGCATTGGAACAAGCTACCCAGACAAGAATCTCCATCCCTTGAAATTTTCAAGATCAGGTTAGGCAGACTCTTGGCTTGGGATGGTTTAGTTAGGGGGGTGATCCTGCCTTGAGCAGGGGGCTGGAGTAGATGACCTCATGAGGTACCTTCCAGCCCTGCTTTCTTGTGAGGCTATGATTTCTGGCAACTAAGGATTGGATTATATCTTACTGCTCTCTGCAGTCTCTTCGGACAAGTTCACTTAAAAAGCATGCAGACTATTACAAGAGCATTGCTTAACAGCAACACCTTTTTACTGTTTAACACTGATAGAAATGGAAAAAAATCCCTATCTTTTAAAAATAAGAGGCCATTATGAACTTTATTGGGGGGGTTGGAATTAATAAAAGGACTTTTTACTTTAATAGTTCTTCCTCTTGACTTCAAATGAGATGACATGAACAACCCTGGTATTTTTTATTACATCAAATTTAAAATGCAGTATCTGAGGTGAGGGGAGGAATTGCAGATCCAGCCAGCAGCCAGATGCCATTTCCCAGCAGCCCCTGCCCACATGGCTGGAGCCAGTCTCCGTGGAGACTGCAGCTGCACCTTCACTGTGATAGGGCAAGGCTGGGATTGCCACAGAGACTGGCCACAGCTGTGCTGGCAGGACAGGGGGCTGCTTCCGAGCTTGCAATGGAGGCAGCTTGGTCCAGGGCCAGGGCAGAGCTGGTCTCTGGGAAGGGGCATGCAAGCAGCAGATTGAGGCTCTGCCCCAGCTTCTTGCCGTGGTAATAGCCTGGTCCCAAGCCAGGACAAAGTCACGATCTGCTTGCGCACCCCTGCCCGGAGCATGGAGGCTGCAGATCGTAGCTCTGCCCTGCCCCAGACGAAGTTGCCCCCACTGCAAGATCCCAGCAGCTCTGGAGCAGCCACAGCAGTACCCTGCCAGTGTGGCTGGGGCCGGTCTCCATGGCAACCCCAGCCTTGCACTGTCGGTGCAGGTGTGGCTGGGGTCTCCATGGAGACCAGCCCCAGCCTTAGGGCAGGGGCTGCTGGAATATGGAGTCCACTGCTGGGTAGATCTGGCCCGTGCGCCACATATTGCTTGCCCATGATCTGAGGCCATCTTAAATTTATAAAGGATTGGTATAAAACTTAACAGTATTATTTTGCTATTTCTAAGTTACTTCTATCATTTCTTGGTCATTTTCACAAAGTTCAGCATAATCTGCCTTTTGAATGTGGACTCTGATTTGTTATATCTTTCACCTTTCTGAGGATGATGATAATATGAGTAGTAGCAAATTCTGTTTAATAATTGTGATTTTTTTTTTAAACCTAAATTTCATTCACTGTCATACAGAACTCTTCAATTTGGGGAGAGAAAATAGCTGCAAAACTGATGAGGTAGTCTCTGACCTTATTATCAGAGAGATAATGACAGTAGTGCTTGGGGCAGAGTAGCTCCTGGGTGCTGGTGCTGGTGCTGGTGCTGGCTTCAGTGGTATGGCCAGCCAGCAGTAGCAATGACTATTTTTCTCTTCCCCTTTTCACCCCCCCACAAGTCAGCACCTAGTGTGCTACCCAGTTTTACCTCAGTTACACTAGTGCTGATAGTGGTATCTGGCTTTAGAACGGAAGATTCAAACCAGACAGAATAAAAATCAAACAAAAATTCCTCTTGGAAACTTCCAGAACTTTTCTAGCATTCTTCCTAATTTCTGTTGTCCTTTCATGTGCTATTTTAATAGCATGCATTAACTTGATTACCTTGTATTTTCTTGTGCCCCATAGTCAGTTAAATGAGAAGCCCTTACCAGAAGGCTGGGAAATGAGATTTACAGTAGATGGCATTCCATATTTTGTGGATCACAATAGAAGAACTACAACATACATAGATCCCCGCACTGGAAAGTCTGCTTTGTAAGTGTTTTTGCTTGTTTAGATGGTTGGTTTGTTTTGGGTTTATGGTTCTTTTCTTTTTTTTTAAGAAAACATACATTGGGTTTTTAATAAATAGCTCTTAAAATGTTTTGCAAATTTATGTCAGAAAGTTTAAAATCCTTCCAGCCAAGCAGTAAGAGGAACATTCTCTCTCTCTCTCTCTCTCTCTCTCACTTTATTTAAGTTACTCACAGATTTTCTTTTAAAAAGCAAACTATGGCTTTTTCCAAGCAAACACCTCCTGTTAGAAAATGGTTTTGCTTTGCCTACCAGATAAACGAAATGACAAAATAGATCAGGGGTTGACAACCCCTGTGAACCATTTTATATGGCCTGCAGTCGTAAGGTTTCAGTGGCATTCAGCAGCAAGGGATTTTGGCAGCAGGCACTTTCTTCTGCCACCATGGGGACAAGCCTTGGCTGTGGGTTCTGTCCCTGTGCCACTGTAGGGAAAATTGGCAGGAGTGGCTGGGTCCCAGTGCCTGCCTGTCTCTGGCCCAAACTAACTCAATCCAGCCTGTGGCTTTAAAAGGCTACTGAGCACTGGCATAGGTGTAAGAGTTTGCAAGCAGTGGTATCATGAGTTTCAGAAATATTTTCATAGCTTATTTTTTCTTCCTGGTTCCAGAGACAATGGACCCCAGATAGCCTATGTGCGCGACTTCAAGGCAAAGGTCCAATATTTCCGATTTTGGTGTCAGGTAAAGAAAATATTTCACATTAAAAATGTTAAGAATGCATTCAGTAAAGCTTCAGTCAAATAGTGACAGTGAAAGCACTTAGAACATGGATTAAAGTGATTTAAGTTAATAAAGTCTAAATGTATAATTAATACAGACTATCATGAGTTTTTAAAATTAAGTTTAAACTACTTCTGTATTGCTTTTAAAGTTTTTTAAAACAAAGAAGGTACACTTTTCATTGATGTTTTGTACAAGTAATAGCTTTCAAAACTGATCAAGGGAAATTTATCTTATTTCTTTCTGCTGTTAATTCTGAGAAGTGTATACAAAGACTAATATAGTGGATTTAAGTTAAGATAAGTAAGATGCAATTTTATCTGTGATAACATACCTATAAAGTATAAAGTCCAGAAGCTTCAAAAAAATCTATATATTTTGATTTATTTTTGAAACATCAATCATGTACTATGGGACAAGATGGTATAGTCTCATTCTGATGCACCTTCTTGATTTTCAAAACCTCCTATGTGTTAAGAGAACAAAATACCTTGGTCTTTAGCATATGATCAAAAACTTCTTAGGCCCAAAGCATAAAATGAGTTAAGAGCCTTTGAGAACTAGCAGAGATACTGCATCAATTATTTGGTGGTTTGTATTTTATGAGGAAGATAAATGTAATATAAATGTGGTGCAAAACTCTCAATTTTTAATAAAATTTGGGGAAGGAGTTTCTCTTATTGAGACGTAATTCTTGATTTGCAGGAGGTAATAATATGTTATGTCATTGGAACCAGTTCAGAACTGTCATATGAGATCCTGTGGGCTTTACTGTAGCCATGAATAACAAATTGCTCCTAGGAAAAAGTTGAAAATCCAAACCTGCTGTTTATTGTCTTTTCTAGCCTAGTGAGATGACCGTGTCCCTTTTACAATTTCCAGTTACTTTGTTGAATGTTGTTTAAAACAGTGATTTAAAACAACGTGTATTTCATGTTTGAAACATTTGTGCATTTCAGCAACTGGCTATGCCACAACACATAAAGATTACAGTGAGCAGAAAGACTTTATTTGAGGATTCGTTTCAGCAGGTATTGTATTATTAAGCCAGGTTGGTTTATTCATTGTATGAAGCTGAACAGAGAAGATATTTTGAACATTATAGCTGAAATTGAATAGCTGCCTTGAGTTTTTTTGATAACCAGTTAAAGAAGGTAAAATGATACAGACAAAAATATTAGTTCTTGTAATACTAAGACCCCAACTCCATGTGATGCCCAACAACTAGGGAGACAACAGATCAATGCCATCACATATCACCTGCACACATTGTTCGTCAACAACTTTATTCAAAGTGGAGATGGTTTCGGGGGAGCTCCAAAAAAACCAGGGAGCAGCCACAAATATTAGTTCTTTCCATACTTATACACCTTGGCTTATGCTCATTAACATTTACCCAACTTTGTCCCTCCTTTGTTCTACCCTTAGTCCTTCCCATTTTAAACTCCACCTCTGTTTACTGTTTACTTCAGTAGCATGGAATTACCTATGCATTTCATATATTTACATGTCTTTTTGTTATGAGTGCATGCCTAAGACTCTGACCTCTTCTTCTTTTGGTCACTTGCAGTTTCTTGCTGATTTTTTCACCGTCCCCAAGGTCTTGCTTCTGCTTTATCTCCTAACAATAGCTGGTGGTTTGCCTCCTGTTCTTTTTACATCATGAGCTATATATCTTACAACAGTACTACGTTGTTAGGGAAATGCTTGCCTAAGCATTTTGCACGGTTACTTTTAACATACCATTCTGCCTTGTGGTTAGCAGCTTTGCTAGGCCACAGGTGATAGCCTTTTATTCAGCTGCAAATCCAATGCTACCCAAGATTCAAATACTGTCACCCTAACACTATGCAGGGAAAAGCATGGTCATTTTTCCTCTGCAAAGAAGCTGTTAGCTTGTGGAAGTGGTACATTCAACACCATATTACATCAATGGCTGTGTATTTATGGGGCTTGCACAATGTCCTGAAAGATCAACTCAGCTGTTAATCTGTGAAGAAGTGGACTGTAAAGAACTAAATCCTGCAAGGCATCTTTTGCAGGTAGGGATGTCAAAGAATTAGATATATTTGCAGCTGACTAAAACAAGAAATTAATGTCTTCTAGAGGAAGTTTGAGTCCAGGTTTACTCTTGGTTGCCATCTTCATCTTCTGGACACAAGGTAGATTACTGGCTAGATTACTAGATGTTCATGCTCCAGTAAATTCCAAGGATTGTGAGGAAACTTGGGCAAGTTTCAGCATTAACTATCATGCTAGTCCAAGCTTGGCCCAGAAGGTTCTGATGTTTCAAAC
Organism: Crocodylus porosus; assembly: GCF_001723895.1. Taxonomy (NCBI): domain Eukaryota; kingdom Metazoa; phylum Chordata; order Crocodylia; family Crocodylidae; genus Crocodylus; species Crocodylus porosus. The sequence goes on from NW_017728922.1 coordinate 16,280,384, forward strand.
TAATAAACCTGTTAATGCTTCCTTTGATTATAATTCCATTCTACCTGATATGATTTTGCAAAATGAGGGTCAGATTTTGTTCTGATAGTTTAATTACATAGGATAGTTAACCAGACAACATACACAGTGCTACCAAAAGATGCACTTCAGTGAAAGTCTTGAACAGAAAAGTGCAGTGGTGCTTGACCTACTCCCTGTGAGCTGGAGCCAGCCCACTGAACCAGTCATCTGGTCTGTGGGGCTTCCCATGGATCCAGAAATCTTGTTGTGAATGAGCAGTGGCAGCATCAATTGCTGCATTTCTGGTGGCAATTAACATTGCCACCACTTCCCTGCTGCCAAATTTCTAGACCAAGGGCAAACCCCAGTAACTGAATGAGGGGTCTTTTTTTGAGGGGCAAGGTGCAAAAATAACCACCATCGCACCACTGCCATTAGCATGGTTGCAGCCAATGCTGCCCCATGCATTGAGGTTGTCCTGGTCATGGGCAACCTTGCTATGCCTCTGGGGAGCTACATAGGCCAGATCAATCTTTGGGGTCAGTCTGACTGCAGACTGACGCCAACACTGACCTGATCCAGCCAGCTCTGTGCCAGTCATCCAGCCCATGGGGCTGGATGGATTGGGCACCACTGACTAAATACATAACTAAAGAGCCATTCTTAGACAAATCAGTACAACAAAATGGAGAGTTCTCTCTTTAGACAACACAATGTTGCCTGTCTCCCTTGGAATCCCCAGTACTTGCTAATCCAAAAGCAGGAGTGGGCAGTTGTTTGGGCTGGAGGGCCACTTAACGAGTTTAGTGTGCTGTTAAGGACTGCGCACACTCCCACAGCCAGGCCAGGTCTAATGTCAGAGCAGCAGCAGGAGCATAAGCCCATCTGCTCCCCCGCCCTCCTGGACTTGGTCTCTGCTGGTGCTGTGGAAAATACTGGACAGAAACAGCCTCATCAAGAACCCCATGGCAGCCAGAGCCACCCAGGTTAGAATGTGGATCACCTACAGCATGCCATATGATGCCAGGCAGGCAGGCGGAGCTGCTTCTGCCAAGTGCCTCCTGTGGCACCTGGAAAATTCAGTCTAGCCCCACAGACTCTGGGCAGCACCCACCAGCACAGGCCAGGATCCAAACACAACTTGCTCAAGGCCTGTAGGGCTGGACTTCATCTCCCAGGTGCGGGACACTGGGCTGAAACAGCCCTGCCTGCCCACCTGGCACTGTATAGTGGACCCTGCTCTCTGCTAGTGCTGCACAGTGCTGGGCAGGCAGATGGAGCTGCTTCTGCCTAGCATCCTCCACAACGCCTGGGAGATGGAGTCCACCCCTACAGGCCCTGGGCAGGCCAGACTGCATCTCCCAGGTGGCCAGATGGGCCAGGCTGCTTCCACCCAGCATTCCCTGCGGTGCCAGCCAAGGCCAAAGCCACTGCCTGCCAGCAGAGGCCAGGGCCTGAGCACACCTCACCCAGAGCTTGCTCTGCAGGATTGCCACCTGCTGGCAAACCAGATAAAATCAATTTTATGATGGCAGAAGACTTGAGACCCTCTGGGTTAATATCCATGGGGAACATGGCACAGGGGATACCAGAGTGTGGGAGTCTACTACAGACCCCTTACCCAGGGTCAAGACCTTGACCAGGAGTTTGCCAGGGAATTGGCTGAGACCACACGCTCCCCAGTGTATGGTTGTCATGGGAGACTTTAACTACCTAGACATCTGGGAGGACCACTCAGCCAAATCCGAGTGGTTGCAAACCTTTCTTTCGTGCATAGATGACCCCTATCTGAAGCAGGAAGTCTACAGGCCAACAAGAGGTAAAGCGCTGCTCGACCTGGTACTGGCAACCGGGGATGACCTAATCAGTGACCTAATGATCGAAGGGAAGCTAGGTGACAGTGACCACGAGCTGATCACCTTCACCATCTGCCGTAAAGCTGGCAAGTCAGTCAGTAATACAGAAGTCCTCGACTTCAGGAAAGCTGACTTTGACAAGCTAAGAAGGCTTGTCAGTGAGGCCCTAAAGGGCCACAACCCAAAGGGGAGAGGAGTTCAGGACGAGTGGTTGCTCCTCAAGGGAGCAATCCTGGATGTGCAAGCAGTCTATCTCATCTCGAAGGAAAGGCAGCAGAAGGGCACAGCACCACCCTTGGGTATCCAGGGAACTAGCGGACCTCCTGCATCTTAAAAGGAAGACCTACAAAGGATGGAGGACTGGAACCACCACCAAGGAGGAATACTCTGCTCTGGTCCAGACCTGCAGAGAGCAAACCATGAAAGCGAAGGCTACGATGAAACTCCAGCTAGCTATAAATATCAAGGACAATAAGAAGTCCTTTTTTAGATATGTGGGGAGCCGGAGGAAAATCAAGGGCAATATTGGACCCCTGCTGAACCAGATGAGACAACTGACAACCAACCCCCATGAAAAAGCAAACTTGCTAAGTGGGTACTTTGCATCAGTTTTTCACCAGTCGCATGGGACACCCCTGCCCACTGTGGGTCATGGATGCCCGGGTGAGGGAGATTCCTTACACTCCATCAAAGCTGACCTAATGAGGGAACACCTTGAGAGGCTGGATACCTTCAAGTCAGCCGGCCCTGACAGTTTACACCTAAGGGTACTGAAGGAGCTGGCTACCTTCATAGCTCAGCCCCTGGCACAGATCTTTGAGAACTCCTGACTCTCTGGTGAAGTGCCCGAAGATTGGAAGAAGGCCAATGTCATGCTTATCTTCAAGAAAGGGAGGAAAGTGGATCTGGCAAACCAGCAGCACACTTATAGAATGGGAAACTCCCTTTTTGAGAGCACGGAGGCAGAAAGGGATCTTGGAGTCATTACTGGCTCTATGATGAACATGGGCCAACAATGTGAGGTCACGGTTGGCAGGGCTAACCGGACCTTGTCGTGCATCCACAGGTGCATCTCAAGTAGAGCCAGGGAGGTGATCCTCCCCCTCTGTGCGATGCTGGTCAGGCCACAGCTGGAGTACTGCGTCCAGTTCTGTGCACCCCATTTCAGGAGGGATGTGGACAACATTGAAAGTGTCCAGAGGAGGGCCACCCACATGATCCGGGGACTACAGGGCGGACCCTACAATGAAAGACTGCGGGACCTAAACCTGTTCAGCCTTCACAAGAGAAGACTGAGGGGGGACCTTGTGACTGTCTATAAACTCACTAGGGGGGACCAGAAGGGTTTAGGGAAGACACTGTTTCCCCTAGCGCCCCCTGGCATGACAAGGAACAATGGACACAAATTATTGGAGAGTAGATTTAGATTAGACATCCACAAGAACTACTTCACAGTCAGGGCGGCTAGGAGCTGGAACCAACTTCCAAGGGAAGTGGTCCTGGCTTCTACCCTGGGGATCTTTAAGAAGAGGCTTGATGCCTACCTGGCTGGAGTCATTTGAGTCCAGTTTTTGGTTTTTGGGGGTTGTTTTGGTTTTGTTTTGTTTTTTCTCCCGCCCAGGCGGGGGGTCGGACTTGAAGATCTACAAGGTCCCTTCCGACCCGACTTCTATGATTCTATGAGATTCTGCTGTTGCCAAGCGTGTTCCCAACTCCATCCCATAACCTGCAGGCAGATCAACTCGAAATCTCTCCAATTAAGTGAGGAAAGCCATCAAGCAAATGAAGAATTACAAGGCATCTGGAGCAGAAGGAAACCATGCAGAAATCTTTAAGCAGGGAGGAGAGGAGCTCACATCACAGTTTCATGCCCTCATCTTAAGGGTCTGGAATGATGAGGAAATTCTAGATGACCTGAGGGATGCCATGATTGTGACAATCTTCAAGAAAGGACACAAGTCTGACTGGAAACTACGGAGGGGGATCCCCTTGCTGTGCACCATAGGAAAGACCATTGGAAGAACCCTCATGAACTATCTCCTTTCACTTGCTAAAGTGCTCCTCCCAGAATCTCAGTGTGGGTTTTAGGGCATCCAGAGGCACAAATGACATGATTTTCATAGTTCACCAGCTACAGGCAAATTGCCGGGAACAACATACACCTCTGTACATGGCCTTCTTTGATCTCACAAAAGCTTTAGCGTCTGTCAACCGAGCAGTAGCCTTCTGAAGTATGGGTACCCACTGAAATTTGTTGCCATTTCTGCCTGCTCCATGAGGATATGAGTGGTGGTTCTCAGTAATGAATCTATCACAGTTCCTTTTGAGATTAAGCAAGGCTGCATCATCTCTCCAGCACTCTTCTCAGTATTCTTTGCCACAGTGCTACATCTGACCACCAACAAGGTTCCGGCTGGAATGAAAATAAACTACTAAATGGATGGCAAACTGTTTAATGTCAGCCAACTCTAAGCCAAAACCAAGACCACCCTGACCTGAATCATTGAGCTCCAGTATACTGATGATGCTGTAGCTTGTGCTTACTTGAAAGCAGACCTTCAGGCAATCATCAGTGTTGTTACCAAAGCATACAAGAAAATAGGACTGATGCTTAACATTCAGAAGACTAAGGCCAGCTCCTAATGAGCAGTCCCTAGCTCCAGTAATCCAGAACCACAGTGAGACTCTAGAGAACATTAAGAATTTCCTGTACCTCAGAAACCATCTCTAGCAAAAGGCTGACATGGATGAAGGAATCCAACATCACCTCAAATGTGCAAGTGCAGCCTTTGGATGCTTGAAGAAACAGGTGTTTGAAGATTGCAACATCAGATCTGAAACCATGCTCATGGTTTATCAAGCAGTTGTGATCCCTACCTTGCTCTACAGAATGGAGACATGGACAGTGTACAGGAGACATTTAAAGTTGTTGGAGAAGTAACATAAACACTGCCTGCAGAAGATTATCCAAATCCAGTGGGAAGACAGATCCACCAATGTTAGCATTCTCCTACAAGCAAACACCAGGAGTATTGAGCCAACCATGTCATCCAGATGTCACTCCAGACTCCCGAAGCAAGCTTTATTGCTTTATTTGTAACTGAGTTTTAAAATACATCTAAATGAAATATAACAAAAATATGAGCAAAAATATTTCCTTTCATGCTGGTTGGTTCAGAATTTATAAAAACAATTGTGTTTCTTATAAATGTAGAATCTATTGTAGCCACTGCAGACAACTAGGAAAGATTTTGAAATATGGATCATAGGATCATTCAAAAATATGGTCTACGGGGAAAGAAAAAACAGTCATCTTTGCTGAGTCAAAGTTTTATATAAAATCACCACTTGTAGGGTTTTTCAGTAAACTAGAAAATGATCTCTGACCTAGTCAGTATTTTCACAAATATGCTGTGCCAAAAGCAGCACTAGGGAAAATCGCTTTAACATTCAGGTTTCTTCTTGGTATAAGAAAAATACTGCACGAGTGCAAGCTAGTTTTTATCTTATAAATATATGGTCTGAGAAAATACTGTAAAAGGAAAAGATGTGAAAAATTAACAGATTTATAGAATAATAATTACTATAGAATTATTCTGACATACCCCTATGAACTTCCTATCATAATCCATATCTTCTAGCTAGTATCCTGTCAGCATGACATCTTGCGGTGGGGCAGGGTGTAATCATCCTGTGTTTTCTCTGTGGATTAGCCACTGAGTTGGAATACAGTCTTGCCTTTTTGAGGACAAGCTGCTGAACAAGGTCAAGTGTGTTCCGTTTAATAATCTTTATTTCATTTTGTTGCACTTACTGTTACACCTTTTATCTTTTAGTCTGCTAGTTGAAAATGTGTTCAAGACTAGGTCAAATTTCATGAGCATTTCCTGAGTGGCTACTTTTTGCAAACCTCTGAGCTCAGTTTCATGGTTATTGAGAATTTCAGGTCCAGGCCCTATCAGGTTTGATATCAAATAACAGTGTGTCCTGAACAGTTGTTTTTATTTTTCATAACTGTTCTTGGCATAAATCTTTTTGTTGTTTTGCTTTGACTAAGATAATGAGCTTCAGCCCTCAGGATCTGCGACGACGTTTGTGGGTAATTTTCCCTGGAGAAGAAGGTTTAGACTATGGAGGTGTTGCAAGGTAACATATCACTATTGTTTTGTATTTTTAAAAATAAAAATATGAATAATTTAAATTTTATGCCAATATTTGGTGCGAATAACTTTCACAAGGAGATATGAGGGCTGCCTTAAAAAAAAATCAGAATAATTTTCCCCTTTCATAAAACCATACAAACCAGTTTTATCCCACTGTGTGAATATGTCTTAAGCCGAAAGCACCTGAAAACTAAGAGCAAGAGGTTCAAGATTTGCCCAACTTTGCAATAATACATCAGATCAAATTAACAGCAGAGGTTAATTGAAATAATAAATAAGCATGCATTTACTTGTAGAGGTCATAAAATTCACCCAACAAGACTGTTACAAGTCCAAAGAGATTAATGTGGACAGGAAGGGAAACTCTGGATATATGTGGATATGGCAAAGTAAATCAAAGCAGCAGTATGCACCACTCTGCCAGTCTGGTTTTAACATTTTTTTTCTAGATACAATCTTATAAATTAACCTTAGTTATTGTTGCAAAATCATAAAATTATGAAAATGTTTATAGGACAAAAAGATATCAGTATATTTGAAGCAGTTCATTTTTTTAAGCTTAACAATAAACAAATTAAGGCTTTATCCATTAGTATCAAATATATGTTTGATATATATTTGCAAATTAAAATTTAGCTGTGATCCTAAAGTTAAAAGATGAATCCTTGAACCAGTGTCTCTAAAAAGAATAGAGGCAGAGTATGAATACTTGTTCCATAAGTGATTGCAATAATTTTTAAATAAAACACATCTGAAGTTTAAGTCAGGGATGTCTTCATCTTAGTAGCTGTTGGTTTGTTAATCAGAAACGCACTGTTTTTTAGAACCAATAGTACTATATCCATGGACAAATTTGAATACCCAATTCTAGTATGTATAAGGTATCCTAAACTTTTTCTAGGGAGACCAGTTTTAACTGCTTACAGTTCCTAAAATAATCTTTAGTGTGTGTACTAGTAAGAACAGTTTATAATGTCTCACTCTTTTATTTATGTATTTGGATTTGTTTGTTTTTGTGTGGTTTCAGGGAATGGTTCTTCCTGTTGTCTCATGAAGTGTTGAACCCAATGTATTGCCTGTTTGAATATGCAGGCAAGGATAACTACTGTTTACAGATAAACCCAGCTTCTTACATAAATCCAGACCATCTGAAATACTTCCGTTTTATTGGCAGATTTATTGCCATGGTAAGTTCAGACAGTAGAACAATGCACATCCACAATATCCTAATTTTTCCATGATTATTTTAAAACAAAATTTATTTCCAATCATGAACAAACTATTTAGTATTCTGTTATGAGGTGGTCTGTATATAACAACTAATATATTCAGGCAATGTATGTACCAATAATAATTATGGTAGTATTAGATATTTTGTGGTAGAGTTAGAATTATGGTCTAGAAATTATGCAAAAGGCAAGGATTCTTGTGAGTGATATCTTTTAATGGACCAGCTGCATGGTTGAGATAGTTAGACAGGTTTTCAAATGCAAGGCATTCTTGTCTAATTTTATCACAGCCATGCCATTGATCCAATAGAACAGGGGTAGGCAACATTTTTTGTCCGGAGTGCCAAAAAACCCCACAGTGCCTACCTTGGAAGATGCTGGAGTGCTGGCATGCCAGAAAAACAAAATGAGGGCAAGGGGTACATGTCAGGATGCCCTGCTGCCCCTGCTCCCCAGCCTGGGCTCTGGCTGTCAGCAGCTACCCAGAACCTGGGCCAGCTGCCTCTCTGCCATGGCCCCAGCTGCCTCCCAGACCTGGCCCCAGGCTCTGGGGAGGCAGCACACACTGGCAATGCTCCCCGCTGTGCTGCCCTCACTGCTTCTGCAAAGCAGCACTGGAACCCAGTGTGGCAAGGCACAGCAGGGGGCACAGAAAGCTGCCTGTTCCAAGCTCCCCACTGCCCTGCCACACTTCCCCTGTGCAGAGGAGTAGCATGGGCAGCAGCACAGGCTTGTGCCCCTCACTGCTGCCCCCACCTGCAGTGGGGAGCTGGGAGTAGGTAGCTTTCTGTGCCCTGCTGCACTGGATTCCAACACTGCTTTGCAGAAGCAGCGAGGGCAGCACAGCAGGGAGCACTGGCGGTATGTGCTGCCTCCCCAGAGCCAGGGTCCAGGTCTGGGAGGCTGCTGGGGCTGGGCCCAGAATGGAGATGCAGCAGATGTTTGCAGCTGGCCCAGGTTCTGCATAGCTGCTGACAGCCACAGAGCCTGGGCTGCTTGCAGCAGGGATTCTGTGGGAGCAGCCCGGGCTCTGTGGCTGTCAGCAGCTGCCCAGAGCCAGGGCTGGCTGCAGCCGGGAGGCTACAAACAGCTGCTCCCCTCCTGCCCTAGTCCTGGTCCCGGGCTCCAGGAAAGCAGCAGGTGCCAGCACTGCGCCCATTGGGGCTGGGGCTGGGAGGCAGCAGCTATTTGTAGCATCTCAGCTGCAGCCGGCCCTGGCTCTGGGTAGCTGCTGATAGCCACAGAGCCCGGGCTGCTCCCAGCAGGGCTTGCGGTGTCCCAGCTGCCTGCTGGGAGCAGCCCGGCCTCCCAGCTGGCAGCAACTACCCAAGGGGTGGGCAGTTATTTTGGGCAGAAGGCTGCTTACCCAGTTTTGGCAAGCTGTTGAGGGCTGCATGGGTACCTCTACCCCTTGACAGGTGCCCCGCCCCCTGGTCACCATCTTGGGACCAGTGTCCCAATGTTTTGGGACCAATGTCTCAGGGCCAGCACCGGGCAGACTGGCAGGGGTCTGTGGAATGGGACTGGGCTGCACCAGCAGGGAGAGGGGGGAGCTGGCCAGGCTTCGTAGAATCCCTGCCAGCCAGGACCCTGTACTCCTACTGCCCTGCTCTGGGTCCCGCCGGCGCTGGCCCCGGAACAGTGGTGTGGGCCCCATATACCAGCTCACTCCCACTGCCCCCGTACCCCCTCCCTCCCCCCCCCAGCCCTTCGGTACAGGCTGGGGACAATGTGCAGCCCAGACTCCCTGCTCCCCAGCAGGGAAAGAGCTGGTGCTGATCATGGGGAAAAGCAGCCCCTCCCCTACCCCGTGGCCGGCTCCTCATACTGTAGCTACTCACGGGCTGCGAGTAGCTGCAGCGTGGGATGCCAGCCATGGGGCGGGCGAGGGGCTGCTTTGCCCTGTGCTCAGTACCAGCTTGTAATCCGCTCCCACACCGGCTCCGGGCTTACGTCTCGGGACTGTTCTGTGGCACAAGCAGCTGTGGGCCCTCCCTGCTTGCTGTACTGGGCAGTGTTTGCCACTGCCTCCTCTGTGCTGCCCAGTACACAAGGTCCAGGAGGGTAGCAGCAGCAGTAAACGCTGCCCAGCGTGGCAAGTGAGGGGACTGCAGCTGCTGCCACCATGCGCAGCCCCAACAGGAGAGTCTGGAGCCAGCGCGGGGCCCAGGCTGGCTGCAGGGGTAGGTTACAAGCTGGTGCTGTGTGGGAAAAGTGGCTCCTCCCCTGCCCTGCACTGCAGCCACTTGCAGCCTGTGTAGGGCTGTGTGTGCCTGCTCAGGACAGCTCTGTGCAGGCTGCGAGTGGCAGGGGAGGGGCAGGGGAGGGGCCACTTTTCCCTGGGCTCCTTCCCTGCCCCGGGTCCTGCCCCACCCTCCCTCCCCTTATCTAGTTTCCACCCTGACGTAGCCACATGGTCTTTGCTGGGGCTTCTGGCTGGTGGGGCGGGGCAGGCCCTGCTGTTGGAGCCTGCCGGGGCTTCCCCTAAGTCCTACTGCCTCTGGTTCCTGTCATTTTTGACAGAAACCAAAGACAGATAAATATTAATTTTCTAAATTTCTTCTGGGCCCCGCAGGCCGGATAAAATGGCCTTGTGGGCCGGATGTGGCCCACAGGCCGTATTTTGCCCACCCCTGAGCTACCGAGAGCTGGGGCCGGCTGCAGCTGGGAGGCTGCCAACAGCTGCTGCCTCCCTGACCCCAGTGCATGCCGAGGAAAATGGCCTCACGTGCCATGCTTGACACGCATGCCGAGGGTTGCTGACCCCTGCAATAGAAGATGTCACTCGCAAGTTCTTGCCTCTAGACCTATTATAATACTTTTGGACTCCAAGGTTCATTTGATGCCCTATACTGGAATATCGTAGTCATACCAGGTTACCAAACTTTCTTTGGGTTAATCCTTCATTCTGTTTTCATATTCTCCAGGCTTTGTTTCATGGGAAATTCATTGATACAGGATTCTCTCTGCCATTCTACAAGCGTATTCTCAACAAGCCAGTGGGACTCAAGGATTTGGAATCTGTTGATCCAGAGTTTTACAATTCCCTCATCTGGGTAAAGTGAGTTTCTAATTTTTTTTTTCATTCCTGAAATCAAATATATTTAGATTAAGTTTTATTTATTTTTATGCTAACAGTTTTAGCACATTTTATTGCAGTTTGATGCTGAACAATATAATTATGAGCTGTACTCTACTGTTGACTATACTGTTGTTTTATTACAGTTTCAGAATATATATAGAGTAATTTGGTTAATAGTAAAGTTTGTTGTCCTTTATAGTTCATTGAACATTATGCTCAGAAACTAGTGTTCTGGTTCTACTTTTCTTCTAATTAATCTAATTAAATATACAGGCTTTCCTCACTTTATGCTGTTCATACATTTCTGGAAAACAGCATGGAACTCAAATTTGCATAAAGGTAACCCACTTTACAATGTAACAAACAGGGATACGTTCCAAGATCTTGACTGTGCTAACCCCCAGACCCATTTCTACCACTTTTACAAGACAATTTTGGTACTGAACCAAGTGGTGGGACAAGCGGAGGCCTGGGGGGCACATGCCCAACAATCTATGTGTGGGGCAGAGATGGCTGGCACTGTACACTGCAGTTTGAGCCCAGCAGCCCTGAGAGCTGTGCAACGCCATGTGTGTCCCACCACTGGGTGGGCAGGGAGTGCGGCGCAGCAGCTTCCATCACACCAATCACATAAGAATGAATTTACCTCGCATTTAACAAATTTTTGGTATAAAAAGGGTCATCACATAAGAGCGAATTTGCATATACTGAACCCGCATAAAACAAAGGAAACTTGTAATAAATTAATCATAATCATATATATTGTTGAATGGAAATGATGAACGTTCTTATATAATTTGATTTTTTTTTTTTTTAAACATGCACCATTAATCTGTATGTGTTTTCTGTAAATCTGAAAGGTGTTTCAGTGGAATCTGTTAAATTCAAATTCAATGTTAGTTTCTTTACAAAAACAATAATGCATTTTTTTCTTCCTCCCTTACCTTCCTGCACTTCAAAACATTGAACTAAATTAATAGATCTAGTCTATTCAGTAGCCAATCCTAAGCTTAGATGACCCATGGGTAAGTGTGATTAGGGTACACTACTTCTCTAGGCAGTGAAGTAGTTACTGTTTATGGCTGGCAACTTCTCACTCCCTAGTCTGAACAAACAGGTTTGATTTGGGTTGGCCTTCAGTACAGATCCAGAACCAAGTTTCAACATACGCCTTTGGAGCCAAAGGAAGATTGCTTGCCCACGCATTTTAATCTATTCCTCACTCTCTGATAATTCTTCATCAATCAGCCTCACTTGTATTACCTTGATTTTCCCTCCTGATTCCTGCTTTTTGACCAAAATATCAGTTTTATTTCTAAAGCATTAAATCACTTGAATGCTTAGCACTGCTCTGAATAGTTACCTTTTTCAGTCTAAGATTTCTGTAGTTCACTGCATCCCCTTTAACGACCTCAAAAGCATTCGTATTTTTCATCTCCCATATATATCTTGTCATTCTACTATTGCTTCTGCACACCCATGTCTACTTTCCCCATTAAAAGACCTTTCTCGGTATCTAGGGAGATAAATCTGGAGCTTCTAAACCAAAGCTGCTTTAGAAATGAGTGTAAAACAAGAAAACATCATAACATTAGAATGCTGGTTTTTTTAAAAAGCAAATTTAGAGGTTAAATTTTACCCCTAGTTAAAATGTAGCATTACAGCATTTAAAATTTTGGGAAGATTAGAGCCTTTCAACTTCTGCCAAAAAAAAAATGGAAATAAATTGTAAATGGAAAGATCAATTTGACTTCGACAGCTAGTAACATTTATTGCCGCTTTTTAATAATAGGATTGCAAGAAAAAGATGGATCCTGTGGATGTGATTGGAGGCAAAAATTAAATGGCAATTTTTATTAACCTTCATTTGTGGAGTACTAGATGCTCTTATATAAACTTATTTTAAGAACATAATTTTCAAACACCTTAAAGGCTTAACAAAAAATGTTAGGATGGGTTGACTTAAAAAGAGGGAAAGTGAGCAATAATTGCATATTCAAAAAGGTCAACCTTGAAAATTCTGTTTAGAGTACTGGTAAGACTTGAGTTGTATTTAACAGTTAGTGAGAAACTGATTGATTGGGTCAGAGGGGAAGAATTTCTATGCCTAAAGCTCATTGTAAAAATGCCAAATACAGTATCAAGATTAATTGATGGAAACTTAAATAGTTGTTTAATGTCTGAGAAGAGATTCTGTGAAACTGGAGCTTAGGTAAGGTCCTGAGAGATGTAAAGATGAAAATTACAAAAACTGGTCTCTCTAACCCAGACAGCAGGTGTTCCACAGGGTCATCTGACTAGTCATAGTGTGGCCTGTGTATACATTACACTGCTGAAATGTTTCCATGCCATGTCAGACAAATGCTTTCCTGGGGAAAATGTGCAATCAGCAGTCTTTCTAGTTTGTGATTTTATTTACACAAACACACACACCCATCTATCTAAATAAATATTTCCATTTGGTATATTGGTTCATCTCCTTCAGTGGCATAAAAAGCACAGGGTTGTCTTAATTACCATATAGTTCCTTTCACTGGTCATGACTGAGTCAAAGCTTTTTGCATAACCTTAGTTACATAATTTATTGTATGCACAGTGCACCCAATAACCTTCTATTGCTCTATAAATAGAAAGGGACAGCTAGTAAAAAGATTAGACTTTGCTGCTTTTAATCCATTAAGAAACTCTATTTTATCTTTCCTTTGAAGTATTCACTACTGATGCAGTTATGATTAATCACAAGTTTCTGCTTTTTGATAATTGTCCACCAAGTGAGGCAATTATGTCATTAAATGAAGCCACACAAGATACTCAGTTTGCCTTGGAAAGGGGCACGTGACTGATAGACATGCCATTTGAAGATTTGTTTCATTTGTTTCACATTACGCCTAAAAACACCATCTCAAGATGTTTTTTCTCAGAATTTGCATGTTCCTCACCCAGGTTTGCCCAGGGTAGAAGGAAGAAATGAAATCTTCCAGAAGCATGCTTGCTGCTCCTTTTCCTACAGAATGTTGACTGTCATCAAACCTGATTTGAGCAAATCCATTGAAAACAAAAACACATAAAATTGCAAGGAGAAGACACAGAATTCCTTTTCCAAGCCCACTGTCAAGAGGCTAATAAAGCCTTGAAGCCTTCCAAAGTAACTCAAGCAGGTTGTAGGCATATTGCTAGGGGTGTGCGAAATGGGCCGTATTTGATTCAAATTAAGGCCGAATCGGGGACAGTGATTCGATTAGTTGATTCAGATCACTGTCCCCAGTTTGATTCGGCTGAATCCAAATCTGAAGACTCAATGCTGATTCAGAGAATCGGTGATTTGGCCATAGACAGCTTTAAGGACACAGCTTTAAAAGTGTTTTCTGCATACCTCAAGATACCAGGCATGGCTCTTGAACACTGCAATGTTGGGGCAGATGGAGCATCCCACAGGAGCGCAGTGGATTGGAAGTACTTTCAGCCCATTGCTAGGTCTTCCGGGGAGTATGCGGAGTGGGGGCCCGGTTCGGTGATTGACCACGGGGGGACCTCGGGGGGCCCCCCCAGGCCCAGGAGGCACCAGTCCGAGCCAGGAGGGGTGCAGTGGGGCCCCCCAGCAGATCCAGAAGTGCATGAGATATGTCAAAAAAACATTTAAAACTATGTCTGTGGCCGAATCGTTGATAATCTGAATCCGCATTGAATCTTTAGATTCAGCCGAATCAAATCGGGGACAGTGATGTGAATTGATGAATTGAATCACTGTCCCTGATTCAGGCCAAATCTGAATCGAATATGGCCCATTTCAGTGTGCACAAACCTCAAGGTACCACGTGGTGTGTAGAAAAAAACATTTAAAACTGTGTCTATTTCCGAATCACCAAATCTTTCTGAATTGATTCAGAGGGTTCCAGTTTGATTCAGAGAGATTAAAGGGTCACCTGATTCTGTTCGGATTCAGAAATTCAGCCACCAAATTTAACCGAATCTCTACTAAATGGCTTCAGGGACTGAAATTTCAAACAGCCCTACATATTACCACAGTACTGACAAACCTATTAACTGTTGCAGTAGTATCCATGTCTATAGCAGTTATGGCTCTGATCCTAACTTCAGTGAAAGCTCAGTTTACAGTAACAGTTTCTTGGCTACTTTCAGCCTTGGTTTTAACATTGATTAATATTAAGTTGCACAAAGTTACTGCGTGCAGGGCAGAGTTCAGTAACAACCTTGTTATAGTCTATTTTGCCAGAAAAACAGAATCACATCCTATATAAGTTTCTAGCTTTTCTATAAGAACAGTTCCTCTATTGATGGGGGGTTTTTGTTTTGTTGTTTTCTTTCTATTTTGGGGGAAGGGTGGGGGCTGATGATTTGGCGGGGGGACGCATTGTTTTTGAGAGCTATTCTTTTACCTCATTAGGATTAGAAAAGAGGAAGGAGCCTTTTCCTGGAAGGTCCTTATATAGACCGTCTTATACAAGGCAGGACTCCAGATCAGACTTTCACCACTATCAGGGACATAAGAATTCATATACAGACTCAGACCCTGGGTACTAATCTCCTATGCCACCATCTACATCTCATCACTATCTCTGGGGCCTTTGGGGAATTCTCCATCTTAGGAGAATGGTATCCAGCTACTCAGTGAAGACCACAGTCTCTGTCTCCTGAAGCATCAAGAAAAGATGTTTCTCCTCTACAACAGGTTGAAGCCTGTGACTCACGCATGTCTATATAAGAGAAGCCAGAAGTAACTGAATGATGTCTTCTTGCACATATTTTTTTTAAATATAGTTCCTAAGTCGTCATAAGCTACACTTGACAACTACAAAGCCTTCCTTTCGAGATCTAATGAGGGAGGGCAGTTTTGACTTCAACCGTTCCAGTTGAAGTAGTCCAAGATACAGCACACAGACTTCTCAATATCTTACATGGTCTGTTGTCCAGGATGTCAGGTTTCCTTGTCCTTTCAATAAATAAGGCTAGTTGTACTCAGGAAAGTTATGAAAAAAAACCTGATTTACAACTGAACGCATTCTTGAGTAGTAGGAGCAATCAGTGAAAGATCTTGTCTCCTTATGCTGTGTGTGGATCTTGCTGCTCTTGACATGTCCACGTGTTTGGCAGTAAATCTTTTCAGCTCCAGTCTGCCTATGAATATCTGAGTCTACCAAACTGAACTGGCCAAATATGACTTATTAATAGGAGTTCTGCTCAAGTTCATTGCCAGATTGCCATAGGAATCTAGGCAAAGCCATCTGATAGCAAAAACATTGCTGAAGGTGGCTCTCAATGCAGTGCTTATATATAGCACATAAGTAAATGGCAGTCACTGTAAAGATGTTTGGTTCTTCAAAACTCCACTCCATTATGACTTGTTTTTTGAAGACTGCAATATTTTGAATAAGAAAACAGATGAGGTATTCTCAGAAATTCTATAACAAGCCTCTAATCTGGAGTTTAGGGTGTCTATACACATGCTCCAGGGTGGGGGTGGAGACAGGATCATTTTAATTAAAGCAGCTCCCAGACAGCTGCCCTAACTAAAATGCCACAGCGTCACTTGTATTCAGTGTCCCACATTTCAAAATGGCTACAGGTGCGGTTTAACTAAAATTTGTTTGATAAGTTTTAGTTAAAATGCCCCTGCTGTCATTTTGAAATGCGGGATGCTGAATACATTAGATAGTGAGGCACATTGGAGCATTCTAATTGGAACGCTCCAGCAGTCTCAATTGATCTCCAGCAGACTCAAAAAACTCACTGAAGCTTCAGAAATGGAGCCCATCTTTGAGACTGTCATTAAGATCATTTGGAAGAGATCACACATACTAGGATCTTCTTTTTTCACTTTCAGTAGTGATAAAGGGCTGCTAACAGTGTACTAACAGTGCAGTAGATACAAGGACAGTACCTCTTAAAGAAACACGATTATTAGACAGGTAAGTAATCTTTTCTTAATTTAATACATAAGCTCCAAGCACATTTTCTTAAGGCTGTGGATGGAAATCTCATTTACTTGACACATCCTTTGTACACTTCTTTAACTAAATATTGTTTGTTTCTTACTTCCAGAGAAAACAATATAGAAGAATGTGGCTTGGAAATGTACTTCTCTGTTGATAAAGAAATTCTTGGTGAAATCAAGAGCCATGATTTGAAACAAGGTGGTAGCAACATTCTGGTCACAGAGGAAAATAAAGAAGACTATATTAGGTAAGAACAAATGAGGATACATTATTATTATTATTATTATTATTATTATTATTATTATTATTATTCCTTTACCTCTATCTGTTTCTTTCTC
>NW_017728922.1:16297905-16341554 GCF_001723895.1 Crocodylus porosus
GGGAGTGGGGAGGTTTGCTAGGAGCTGGGGGTTTTGCAGCCAGCTGAGAGTTGGGGGGGGTTGTTTGCAGGAGCTGGGAAGTTTTGCAGCCAGCTGGAGGTTTGCAGTGGGCTGGGAGCTTGGGATTGGGGGAGGGGTTGTGTTGTAGCTGGCTAGGAGCAAGGGGTTTGCAGCCTCCCCACTCTGGGCTGGAGTGCCAGGTTGGCTGCACATGGAACCCAAGCAGTGCTACTGGCTCAACCAGGCTTGGCTTCTCCATATGCAGCTTCCCTTAAGGACCAATAGCTGATTCACAGTCCTTGTACAGCCAGCCAGGCGGCCACTCCACATCTTCCCCCAACACCTCCCCACTCCCTCAGCCTCCCATGAGAGTGTGTCCAGCACCCACACATACACATGCATGCACACCCATATATGTTCAGAGAGGTATGTATACTCATGTATATATGCACAGGTGCATACATACATATGTGAACACATACACAGATGCACACATGAAAGAGGGGCACCAGGAGAGCTGGGGAGACTAGTGGGGAGTGAGTGTCCTTTAATTTTAATCACAGATATTTTATCAGAGAATTTGCAATTTTTTATCAGAGAAAACTAGGATCCCTGGTCATAAATGTAGAATTATGACTTTATTACTCTCCTCCATTCATGCTAGGAGGAGACATTCTGTTAAAAAATGTTACCATGACATTAGGAAAGAGAACATGGGATATTATGGGCCAAATACATTTCTTCTAAGTGAAATCTCTTCTTCCAATTTTAAAAGCAGTGCAAAAAGCCTACTTTAAGATGTGACATTTCTGAAATACTACTTTACATGCATAATATACTGACAGGTATAGAATTAACTGAATTTCTTCAAATGTATGGTGGAATTTTCATCATTTCTGTGATTTGTCTCTGGAGATAAGTTATTGAGGCATTTGATGTTGTATGTATGAACTATGACAAGGTATCTAATTGAATTGAACATTTGTAAATAAATATCACTAAGTCTTACAAAGGTGTGACTGAATATATATTCTAAATCACATACTGGTTGGGAACCACATTCCTTTTTCAAAAGGTATTAGTGTGGGGAGAAGGTGAAAAAACAGGACCTGCAAAAACCTATTCTTTTCTAGTTTCCAGCAACCCAGGGAGAGCTTGGATTCTACTGCACTCCCACTGTCTCTTGCTCTGTGTCCTGCTTTAGGTCTCCAGAGTTGCTAGGATTAATGTCAGAAATTAGCCATCTCTCCTTCAGACTCCAGTTCTCCTGACAGGTTAGGCTTGAATTTAGCATAATATCTGCTTCTCCCTGGGTTCAGGTTCTTCGGGTCTCCTGCCTGCTTTTCACCCTTTTATTTATGGAGAGTGGAGTTTCTGCCACAGAGCAAAGTTTCATGATTAACAGACACAAATATGGAACTTTCCAAATGGACATAGTCGTTTCTTGGTAAGCTAGCAGTCCTACTTATCTTCACCAGTACAACTTGACCTAATTTTTACCTGTTCATGGTTAATAGCTAAGATTTCCGGGGAGAATATTAAATATTCAGCTGTTTTGTTTTTTTTCAAATACAGAGGGACTGCTGTGCATTCTTTAGTGTAAGTACTGGATAGATACTGCCTCCTTTTAGCTCCTTTACATCTTTTCTTAGCAGGGTGGCCAGAAACTGTTGGTTTTAACTTTCACTTCAATACTGGTTTGCACTGAATTGAAATATGGTTACAGATTACAGTGGTGTTTTGTCCCAAGAACTTTCCATACTATTCTTTAACATAGCTTATAAGACTTCATGACAAAATAGGCTAACAAAAGAAATGCAGATTAGGGTAGCACGAAACCATATAAATGACGCATCACCTTTTATTTTTCTTTTCCAGACTAGTAGCAGAATGGAGACTTTCCCGAGGTGTCGAAGAACAGACACAAGCTTTCTTTGAAGGCTTCAATGAAATTCTTCCACAACAGTACTTGCAGTACTTTGATGCTAAGGAGCTAGAGGTGAGGGATTTTGGGAGGTATTCATGGGCACAGTTGATATCAAGTTTAACAAAAAGCAAATGTCTAGTTATCATTTTATAGAATAGCGCTCAGTGATGGTTGAAGTAACTGATGGTGGGAAAATGTTTTGTTAAACATTTTGGCCTCATACAGACATTCAACTTCTCCTGGGATTCTCTTGCAAGAGAATCCATGAGTGTACAGATGTTCAGGATTTTTCTCCTTGAATAAAAATGGCCACTCCAAAAGAAAAATAACCTGGGAACGGCCAAAGCTAAATCATCTGAGAAGAGTTTCTCCTAGGAGAGTAAATGTCTATACATGCCTGGCTTCTCTCAAAAGAGAACATGGTCCTCTAACATCCCTCACCCCAGGGAGATGTGTGTTGCTCACAGGACTTTGCTGCGGCCGGCAGGACCAGAATACACCCCCTTCATAACTCTGACATGCTACAGAGAAACCCAGGCTGATCATGGGCAGTCTGGGGTAGCCAATCGGGGCCACCCTCTGCACTACTGCCATCTATCTGCAAGGGATCCTGCAGAGCATGCAGAGATGTGTGCATAGGGCCTTCCTCTGCTTGCATTGTCATCACTGCAAACTATTCACTCTTCGGGGCCTCAGGATTTGAATGTCTGTGCATTCTGTAGGGTTGTTTTTTTCTACTAGGAGAACAAACGTGGGTGAGTTATCCAAGATTATTCGAATGTGTGTACACAGCCTTTATTTAACATATTCCCCATATGTACATTCTCAAAGGCCCTCTCTAGGTTCTTATTGTATAGATAAGTTATTTAACAAAAAAACCCTAGCAGCTCAAGTTAATTTCATTTAAGGGTAGCCTGACAATGCAGATAGTGAAACAAATATATAAAATGGTTTAGCTAGCACATAAAAAATCAAGTGTAGATGAGGTTAGTATCTAACACAGCTGACTTGAACTGAAAATTGGTGATATCTAAAGAATCTTCTATTTCCTTTATTTATAAAGAAAAATAAAATGGTATGTACAAAGGAGACAGCATGGTTTACCACAGGGCACTTATATTACATATTTCTTTGTAGCTGCATTATAGACTTGAGGTTCACATAAAAAGTGAACACACAGTCATATTTGGTATTTCCAAGTTCAGCACAATTGGTATCCTTTGCTATAGCATGTGAAAACCATAGAAATAAAATAATACTGTATGCATTTATGTTTATTCCCCCCCATAAAAAGGTGCTTTTATGTGGAATGCAAGAGATTGACTTGAATGACTGGCAAAGACATACCATCTACCGGCATTACACCAGGACAAGCAGGCAGATTGTGTGGTTTTGGCAGGTTTGTATTTGAATTTTGCTTTACTTTAAAATGTAAAACATAGCTTCATGAGCAGAAATCAAAATTGCAAAACATCTGTTACCACTGCACTTTACTATGCAGTTTGAATGTGGGTTAAGGCAAAGAAGTTCTTTTAGTGTAGAGGTGTCACACACAGCCCGTGGAGCCCTGCCATCCAGCCCCATCACTACTCCTGGGTCTGATCTGACCCACACAGGACACAGCATGTAGCTGTGGCACAGGACCAGTCTGCGGACTGGATCTGGCCCATGGGCTCCTCTCCACCCTCCCCCAGCATACCTGATCCAGCAGCCACTCAAACTGGTCTGGCACCCGCAACATGAATGGACCCTGGGGCAGCTGGAATGGGTGCCATATGTGGCAAAGTCTGGCCAGAATGGCAGCTGCACTGCATGTAGTGGCCACCCCAGTCAGACTGTGCTGCACATGGAGCCTGCTCTAGGACACACAGTGCAAGCAACATTCTTTCCATCTGGTCTGGGACCAATACAGCACACAATGTATGCAGTGCAGGTCCCAGATTGGTTGAAGCAGGCACCACTTGCTGCATAGTCATAGGGTAGCTGGGTTGAACGCGAGAAGCTGCACATTCTGGGCAGCCATTCCGCACAGCTGCTGCTCTGGTTGGACTACACTGCATGTGGTACCTGTTCTAGCCACTCCAGGATCAGCACCACAGGCACCAGGCTGGCTAGAGTGGCTGCCAGATCAAGTATTGACGTGTACCCAGAGAATGTCACAAGAAAAATGCCTAACCACCTCTCACTTCAGTTAACAGGATATGTGCCATCTTTGCCACAGAGATCCAGCATAGATGTTACCCTGAGCATAAGCTACCATTTTGATCAATTATTTTATTCCTTCAGAGATTGTGAAAGTAATCACCACACCAGTTGAAACTAATGCAGACACAAGGAGTAGGCTTGGACAACAACCCAAAACCTCCTCTCCCTGTAAAGTTTATTAGAACTGATCCAAGCTGTCTTTGTCATTGTATGCCACAATCCCATGACACCCAGGAAATTTAAAAGCCTTCCACTAAGCTCACAGCCAAAAAGCTGACATAAACATTCGTCTTGTAAAGACTGCACAATTCTACCAGAGTCCAGTAGCACCTGCTAGGTGGCATCCAGCCAAACAAATCATTCAGTGCCAACCCTTCAAACCAAAGTTAATGTACATGTTAAAAACTATAAAGAATTTTTATTTGCCCCAATATACTACCCCCATTATTGATGGCTTGCTTTTTAATTTGGCAGTTCATATTTTTGGAGCCATCTGTCTTAATGCTTAAGGACACTCACCTGTCTGCCTTTAGTATCACCATGTGGCAAGTATTCAGTATCAATAGCTGTTTGACGTTCTGGCCTTAGAAGAATAATGTTTTAAACTAGTCCAGTTGCTTGTTTTTATCCATCATAGCCACTCGTTGACAATGCTATGACAGTGTTTGAAACAAGTTAAGTTATAAATGTTAAGACTGAATATTCAGCTCATCAGGAAATCATTTTCAACCTTAAGTGCCTCCAAGAGAAATGGAAAACAGTGCTTTAAGGAATAATATTTGTATAGCAACTGAAGAAGCAGAACTCAATAGCCATCATGTTTCTTAAAACCCTGCTTGTTAAAACAGTTGTCCCAGTTTTTTCTAGAGGTTTGCAGCCATGCCTGCCTTTCCATCATACAGTCTAAGCCACATATAGAGGGCTTATTTGGCAGCCAGTAAAGTACCCAGTTGCAAAGAGGTAAATTCATACTGTAAACTCATACCTGAGGTAGACAAGTCCTAGCCCAAGCCTTGCAAAATGTTGGATCCATCTCAGTAAGTAACACAGCAATAAGCCTTAATGAGGTATGAACAGCTGACCCATCATCTTCAGCAGAAACTAGCTATTAGACTTAAATAGGATTAAGTGCTGCCTTTAAGCTAGAAATCAGCAGGATTTATTGAATGGCTTCTCATTTGCACAATTCATATGGCTGTCCATAATTACCCACAGGCATCCAAGTGGCTTATGCTGTACATTTTTTAAATAAGTCCTCACAGATAAGAATTTTGACAGATTCTAAAAGTCTGAGGGTGTTTATAGATGTGCCACACTAATTAAAAGTGCATGATCATCATGTGTATCTGTGTCCCCACACTGAAAAAATGGCAGCAGGGCACTTTGAGCTAAAGCTTATTCAAGCTTTAGTTCAAAGTGCCCTACTACCATTTTTCAGCATGGGGATGCTGATACATGTGACATTGGAGGCTGCTGGAGCGTGTTAATTTCCGCACTCCAGCAGACTTGATTAATGGAGTCTGTTCTGATGTGCTGGATTTACAACACATCAAAGCAGCCTCCCTGCATGTGTGTAAGTGCCCAAAACGTCTATAAATGTGAAAATGTAGTTGCCTCACCAATACTGCTGTTCTTCAGCTTGATGATAAAGTATTCTATATGGTCTGCTACAGTGCAACAAAGCTTAGAAAGGCCTGTTCCTTCAAAAAGGAGGAAACCTGTTAAAACTTGTCCTGTCAATATAGTTAGTTCAGCATTCTTGACTCTTCCAGATGTCCAAGCTCGAGTTGTATTCCAGACTCCTACTCAGTTGTCCCCCTTCCTTTAGGGCATTCCTATGAAATATGAATCTGAACTGGTGATGCAACAAAATTATGTTGCTAACAACCATTAATATGTGACAAGCCTGAAATTCATTTCTTCAGTTTCTGCAGCACAATATGTATTCCCTTATAATTCCCACGGCCTTGGAAAACACGGTTGTTGGCTATTTGAGTTGTATATCACTGCTTAATTATCCAGCCAGAATATAATCTTACAGTTAACAAAATTACTTTGCATTCTCCTCATCTTCCATTATTAATACAGCCACCACAGTGAGAGTATATTCCAAGGGAGATTACATTCCTGTTATAACAATAGATGCCCAGTTTTTTCAGCCAGTGATCAAAGACTATCAAGTGAATATCAAGTGTATATTATTCCAAGTGGAGGTGATTGCATTATTGTATTCAAAGTCACCTACATCCCCATGTGACCTAGCCTCCACCCCCACTCCTGTCATCTATCAAAGGCCAAGAGGGCAAGCCTTATGAGGAGAGGCTAAGGGACTTGGGACTCTTCAACCTGGAGAAGAGAAGGCTCGGGGTGGGGGGACTTGGTGGCAGCCTACAGGTATATCAGGGGGTGCATCAGGACCTGGGAGAACAGTTGTTCACCAGGGCTCCCCAAGGGATAACAAGGTCTAACAGCCACAAACTCCTGGAAGGCCGATTTAGACTGGACATAAGAAAAAAATTCTTTTACAGTCCATGTGTCCCAGGTCTGGAACAGATGCCCCTCAGAGGTGGTGCAAGCACCTACTCTGGACTCATTCAAAAGGTGTTTGGATGCTTATCTTGCTGGGATTATTTGACCTCAGCAGACTTGCTGCCTATGGCAGAGGGGCTGGACTCAATCTCATGAGGTCCCTTCCAGCCCCTAGTGTCTATGACATCTCTTAAGTGGAGATCATAATGTTCCAATTTTATGAGTTGCTGTCAAATTAAAAGCAGTGTGTAAAATATAAAATTATTACTTCTGTGGAAGCTTTTCACAGTATTGTAATTCATTTGTTAATGTATAATTGATGCTTTTTTTTGAACATATTATATGTATAGAATATGTACCTATATCTGTTTCATATGCATCTTCTTACAGTTTGTAAAAGAAATTGACAATGAGAAGAGAATGAGACTATTACAGTTTGTTACTGGCACGTGCAGATTACCTGTTGGAGGATTTGCTGACCTCATGGGTATGCAGAAGAATCCTTCTAATATATTATCTAATATTTTAAATTGACAGAAGTACTGTTTGATTATTTATGACCAGCTGCTTTTATCATGAATTGTACAAAATATATTTACTTTAGCTAGTCTCATAAATTCCTCTTGTAATTAAATTACAACAGGCTGGAAAAAAACATTATCGATCTCTAGTGCTGCTATACCTCCTTCAAGTGTTTCTTTTAGTTCGTGTATTTCATCATGCAGATGGTTGATCTGGATAGAGATGAGTAATTGGAGGCTGATGGCTTTATTCTTCTGTTGTCCCCTAAAGATAAACGTGTCTTACTGAGATGCTTTATATTTGATATGAATCTTAATTATTTGACATCTTAAGAAAAGTAAGATATAACCTACACATTCTTATGTCAACTACAAATATTAATGAACACTTTTTTAAAATGCTTGATTTTTATTGCAGGGAGCAATGGACCCCAAAAGTTCTGTGTTGAAAAAGTTGGAAAAGAAAACTGGTTACCTAGAAGTCATACTTGGTGGGTACTTGTTAGATTATTATTGTGTTTCTAATAATCCTTTGCAACCACAACCACTACTCCACTTATAACATTTTAACAGAGATTGCTCCCCACACCTTGCATCCCCACATGCCAGATCCCATAGCCACTGTGGGACCCATGCTGCGTGTAGCAGCCACCCCAGACCAGCTGAAGCAGGCACTGCATGCAGTTGACATCCTGAACTGGCAAAGTAGTCACCACTGGCACTGAATCCAACATGTGGAGAAGGGCAGATAGGTCCTAGACTGGCCCCAGGTGTGTGCAGTGCAGGTCTTGAAGTCAGTGCCATGTGCAGCCTGGGTCCCAGGCCCTGCACACAGGCCTAGTCTGACACACATGGCATATAGATCCACTCAAGCACCATGGGCCAAATGATGTGGCTCCATGGGCTGGACCTGGCACACAGGCTGTATTTTAGACCTCCATGGGGTAAGGAATCAGTCTTAGGACTTGCTTGTTTTTTTTTGTTATGCATTTCTGAAGTTGTCTCCCATAATGGCTTTCCTAACTAGCAGTAGCAAACACTGCATGCTGCAGAAGTGCTTTATGTGTGAAACTAAGAAGAAACTGGTGAGCATCAGACAATCCTAATTGGTTCCCTTCTGCAGCTGGATTGACACTGTGGTTGTCTCAGTTGATAGTATGGAGCTTGGCACATCTGGATAGACATGCAAATGTGCCAGAATTTATGTTGTGTGTCACTCATCAGTGGTCATTAGAGAAGGAACAAGTGATGCATACTGGGGCTGTGCAAAGCTTTGGTAGCCGATTTGATTCGGAGGCGATTCGGCCCAATTCAGGGACCGAATCTCCAAATCTGAATTGAATCAGGAGACCTATTAAAAGCTCCAAATCGATTTGAAGCACCTGAATCAATTCAGAAAAGATTTGGCAATTTGGCCATAGACTAAACAGGCAGCTGAAACAGCTGCCTCCAGCTGATAAATCTTTTGGAGTTGGGGGGGGGGGGAGAAAAGGAGCATGGGGGAGGGAGGGATTGGGGCTGGGGTTGGTACAAGCTGCCCAGCCGGGGAGGGAGGCGGGGGGCACTCAGTAGGGGCTCGCTCTGGGCAGAAGGCAGGAGGGCATAGCCAGCACTGCTGCACCCACATCCCACAGCCCCCCGCCCTGGCTGGACAAGTCGTGGCAGGGCAGAGCCTCCACTCCCAGAGCAGAGGCACCCACATCCTGCACCCTTTTGCACCGGCTGGCAAGCCGTGACAGTGCCCCACTTCTCCATGCCAGCTGGCAAGCAGCAACAGGGCGGAGTCCCCACTCCCAGCACTGATGCAGGCACAGCAGAGCTGTAAGCGGGGGCTCTGCCCTGCTGTGCTTGCCCAGCAGGGCATAGCCCCCATTCCCAGCACTGCCGCACCCACATCAGCACTAGGAGCGGGGACTTTGCCCTGCCACCGCTTGCCAGCCAGTGCAGGGGGACACAGGATGCAGGCATGGCAGTGTTGGGAGTGGGGGCTATGCACTGCTGTAGCTTGCCCCACTTCACCTGGAGCAAGTTACACCTGCATCCTGCCCCCAACCCGGGCTCGGCAGGTGGCAGCAGGGCAGAGCCTCCACTCCAAGCACTGCCACATCTGAATCTCATACCCCCTCACCCCAGTAACACACCCCCTCGCCCTGGCAGGGTAGCTTGCCCAGCCCCAATCCCTCCCTCCCCCGTGCCCCTTCCCAACCCCAACAAATGTACCAGCTGGTGGCAGCTGTCTGCTGCCTCTTTAGTCTATGGCCAAATCTCCAGGGCAGCAACCGAATCTTTCAGATCTGATTCGGCCACTTCAAATCGGGACAGTGATTCGAATCTCCGAATTGAATCACTGTCCTCCAAATTGGCTAAATCCAAAGCAAATACTTGCCACTTCGCACAGGCCTAATGCATACACTGAGAAGACTTTTCATGCTATGAGTAGAGATGCAGGCACATTATCCTCAGCCCTTTTGTCCCATATTTTATTGTGACTAATCTGAAAGTATGAATAGTTGCAATTCTGATTCCCAAGTATTTTTTTGTACAGCAGGTCTTTCCCCTACCACTGGACTTGCCATAAACAAGGCCTTAATTTTAGCTCCCAACCAGCTGTCTTGTGTAAGAACATTTCTAGAAAAAGCAGTGTGATCATTGACCCTGGGGCATCTAATTTTAAAATAAGTAATTTTTAACTAGTGCAAAATTTTCAGATCTGACATTTTCAAAAATGACTAATATTGGGTAGCCAACGTGGGATACTTTAACGTTGGGGAATCTTATTTTGTAGTCAGCTCCACTGTAATTGTAGAAAATAAGGCTCTTATAAAGTGAGTCAAGCTTTGTACCCAAAAAACGACACCCTTATTCCCTAGTCATCTTTCATCAGCGTGCAGACCCTGGTTTTCAGTTAATTTTCAGAGAGGTAGTTAGCTGTGTTAGTCTGAAATGAAGCAGAAGGAAAGGCAGGATAGCATCGTAGGATAGGTACATGCATTCAAAAAGCCCAAGGTGGAATCGATCTAAGTTGCACGTTTTTCTGTAAGCAACAGTTTAGATCAGTAGTGAACAGCACACACGGTGTGTTTGGGAGATGCAAATCTTAGACCAGGTTCTGCCATTTCTAAACCAGTCTGCGTGCCAAACTTCTGTTCTGTTATGGGTATAGATTAGTTTCCAGTCGCTTTTACCGCTAAAAGTGTAACATCTGTACCTGGCCTTAGAGACTGATTCAGAGAAGCGTAAACTTTCACAGGCAACAGTCTGGTAAGTCAGACGCAATGAAAAGTAAATTGTAGGGGTTTTCTTCCATCTAACCACAAAATAAATACCTGTGAACTCAGTATCATTTCCACTCTGGATTGTAGGGTGTTAAAAATATCCTGTATGTTTGTTCAGTTATTCATGGCTCAGCTCTGTTAACGGAACAGTGGAACAGTCATGTTTGGTTTGTGGGATTTGGGAGGTTTTATATTCCCATCCTAGTACTCAAGCTATTTTTTATTTTCAGTTTCAACCGCTTGGATCTGCCACCTTATAAGAGTTATGAGCAGATGAAAGAAAAATTATTGTTTGCAATTGAAGAAACAGAAGGTTTTGGGCAAGAGTAACCACCTGTGTGAATTTGCACCTTGAAGAATGCTGTTTCAATGTGCGATTTGCATTCTTCACGTCCTCTGCTTGTTGCACACCTCATTGTAAAGTAGATTTGACCTGGATTTATTTAAATAATTACTCATGTGTAAGTAAATGGATGTTTTCTCAGATTTTATCCCCATTACTTCTGGATTTCCACTGGGCACTTCCAGCAATCAAACCTGCAAATGATACAGCTGCAAATGAAATCTGACCTAACCAGAGATTTAAAATTGCTCTGAGCACTGCTTTATTTCATGGTCCATTGATTAGAATGCATCCTTTATGACAGTTTTTTAAAACTGGTCTGTCTTTCCTTTTGAGTAGCATTTTTTGCTACTGAGGCACTGGGAAGTCTATTGGTAGCTGCAATGCTGCAGCATTCTCATAAGCCTCTTTACAGCAGTGTTATTAGAGCCAGCTTGTATTTAGCCTCTGGGTACTTACTTTAAGCAGATTCCATTACTTATGCTCTTGTTTCTAGTCGAAGATTGGCCTGACTGTTTTTCTCATGCTGGAGTTTGCTCACATGAGATTTGATTCAAACCATTGTTAAGAGGATGTAGAAGTATGGCACAAGTCTATGGCATATCTTTTTTTGTTCTTAAAATATCCTATTCTAGCTTATTTTTATGTCTGCCAGAGTTTATTGGTACATTTTGTGTGCCCTCTCCTATCTCAGAACAATTTTAATCCTTTTCTGTGTAATACATGCATATACAGGCATGCACACTCAACTTCATGTGCAACATTAACACTGTGGTACTTTAACACACATCTTGCAAAACACAGGACCACCTGGGATTGCAAGGAAATGCACTGATTAGAGTCCTATTAATAGATTGCTGTTTCCTGTCAGATTGTATTAATGGGAAGTAGACTTGATGTTACTGTTAAGTTTTGCAATCATATGGTTTCTTGTAAGGTTTTATCTGGTGTCAGGAAGAAGTATAGCAGTGCAGCTGGATTCTAAAATGTGGCTATAAACCAGCCTCAAATTTCTGTCATTTAACATTTTGGTGGAAAAATGACATGCAGTACTTGGCTTACAGACTGTCACAATTTAGACAGTTTTGGCCCCGATTAGACTTCTGTATGTTCCTGTATCCAGAAATTCAACAATTCTCAAGACGTTTAAACTAACTTCAGGCTAACTCATCCCTGAGTTGCCTTTAAATAGTAACTGTTCTAGTGTTTACTTACTCTGATTTGGACTGATGCATCTTTCACTTCCATTTATAATTCACTAGTATTTAAATTATTTGAATTGTCTGGCATTTTACATTGTACTTCCCCTTCTGGAAAGAATGCACTTTCTGGGTATGGTAAACTTTCTCCTTTGTCTTTCCCTCCCTTCAGATTATTAAATTCCAGTAGGATCTATAGAAAGAGAGATGGCACTTGAAATGGCAATAGTGTATGCTAATGAATATCTTGCAGTGTAAGACTAGCAATAGAAGCCATTTGAGAAGCTTCTAATATTAGAGCTGGAACTGGACAAATGAGGGACTGTAAGTCTGAAAATGTTACCTTCCTGTTATCCCTACCATCTAAACCCCAAGGAAAGGTTGATCCAGGGCTAGAGAGAGCCAGAACACTAACGTTTTATAACCTGATTTACTGTGAGGTTTCTCTGTCCCAGATCATGTAAAGGGATCAATTCTCCCTCAGTGTGTGCTTGTAAGGGAGAGTACTTAGATCCCTGAGTGTTTTACCCAAGATATTCTAAGAAATGTATGTAAAAGAATTGTTTTTACAGAAATGGCCCAATTCTATCATTTTATTGGTGGGTGACAAAAGATCTGACTTTATTGTTTTACCTGGAGGTACATCAGCCAACTACCAAAACATCTGATGGCTATTTTGCAACATATGTCTTATGTAGAAAGAAAAAAACGCCTTATAAATATTTTTCTGTTGATAATTCTTATAATGAAGTCTAGTTATCTTAACGTATTTACAGGAGAGATAAAATTAAATTAATAAAAATAATGCAAGATTAAGCTATGGAATATAGTTTATGTTCTACATAAAGTTTCATGATTCATGTAGGGACCTAGAAATATTGTTAATGTACAAATATCACCCAAAAGGCTTTCTGCCCTATATTTTTTAAATAAAGAATAGTTATAATTGAAACAGCCATAGCCCTAGTTCTATAGGGTGCGGCTGTTAAATATTTTTATGGTTGAAATGTTTAGTTCAGAAAAAAGGTAAATGCTTGTATATATTTTTGCAACCTGGGATTCCACTTACTCCATTTCTTCCTTTAATTTAAATGGCATGTTTATATGTCTTCACTGCTGTATTAGAGTGGGGGAAAAGGGGGCTGGATATCCCAAGCACCAGAAGTCATGTGCAAATATTGCAAATAGAGAATACTTTACTGACAAATAAATTTGTAAAGTGAAATATTGAACTTTGACCAGAATGTTAACATTTAAAAATAGGTTTATTCTAAATGTTAAATTAGCAATATTTCTGAAATCCAAATTAAAAATTGCTTTTAAAACACAATTTGCTTTGTAAGCATTGTCAATGCTAACATCTGTTAATTTTTTACAGCATGTTATGTTGAAATAAAAAGGAAATAATATGAGTAATTGGTGCACTCTTCTGCTCTTTGTGGGGAACTGGGGGAGACGGGAATAAGCCCACAAAGTGGTGTGCCAGGTGATAAGCCATACTGACTTTGGACTCCCAGTACAATTTTCAGCAGAGATTCTTGAATATGTATCTGAATTTCTTAAGATGAATTAGCAGCCTGTGATCTGATATTCTGCCTCTGGTGTGTTCAGGAATACCAACTGATCCAAGCGGAAAAGGCCTTATTTTTTTAGTCGCTCAGGAAATATTAAAATATTAATGAAATGAGCAGTAAATAAGTCATTACTTTAAATTTGCTTCAGTATGAAGTTTTATATATTTTTAATGTATCCATTTGCTTCTGTAAGAAAAAAATTAAATTTGTGAGCAATTTACTGGTATTTTTATTATACTTAAAATTAAACTATGGTATTCCCCCCTCCTCTTTCAGTTCATGTTTTTCCTACTTCCTGCACTGGATTTGTAATTTAAATTCCATCCACCATACTGGTATCTCCAGGCCCTTTTATATGGTGTCTTTTCATTTTCTTTCCAAACTTTAGTTTATGTATATGTGCTCTAGTGAACTAGTACATGAACTGGGATCAGCAGCACTGGATTGTAAAATACTGTACTGAAATTCTATTGTTGAATTTTCCTTGAACTGTAATTTGAAATACTCAGGTAACTGTAACAGTATCTCAGTAAGTCAAATACTTTTATAAAAGTACTTAAAGAGCTGGTCTTCCTGTCATCATTCCTTGCTGGTATGAAAACTATGTTTGAAATTGAATTGAATTTGTCTGCTCTTCTTTCCTATAACCTGGTTTGAAACCTTCTACTTAGCAAGTCTCCTTGGAAACAGTTCACTTACATGAACAATTTTGCCATTGTTAACTCAGTGAAGTAATCATGTTATTCCAGGTTTGTTCTAGAACGTGAGTGATTTGGTCACAACTGTAATTTAGAAAAATTACTTTATCCCCCCGTATCTCTAAATTGTTTTTTATAACCTTTGGATCCCACCTTTTGATGAGAATGTTGGTCTGTCAACAGTTCAGGTCTGAGTACACTGCAGAACCTTAAAAGGACCAAGCCTAGACCACAGATACTCAACTAAAGTGCTGCCATGGGTTTCCTTGAGATCTTTTCAGGGGTACCATGTCATGTTAGCACTGTAAACTGCACAAGTATAATTCAAAAGGTAAGCCCCGAGATTTCAAATAGGCATCAAAAACATTCTGATTTGTTGGGGTCTTTCTGAGTTCTTTCCAACATGAAGAATTGCTCTATTGTTTTTCTGTAGTAAAAAAAGAGTGAAAACTAAGAGCTGGCATTCTCTTAAGTAGTGACTTGAGTCTAAAAAGGTTAAGAAGAGAGTGGCCTAGACCTTGAAATGAAGGGAGATGACATAAGAAAAGACTGCATGACATCTTCAGCATTACCAATTTTGTCTCTGCTTCCAGGGTGATGCATGATTGTGACCTAATATTACAGTTCTTCCTGGAACCTGTGTGGACAGGAAAAGAAAACAGCTATATGGAGGAACATGTTTTAGCACAAGACATGTTTTATGCTACTTTTGCATTATTGATATTATGTGAGTTCCCTAGCTCCTTCATTTAAAACATGAAATGGTAGGATGTCGTTTCATGGGGCCTCATCCTATTTCTGTTTTTTTTTTTTTTCCTGCATATCCCTATACAATTTGGTACAAATTGACATTGACCTCACTGAAACTCTTCTGGAAGCTCTTCAAGATTTGCAGGGTTAGTGCAGACTGTAAAGCTGGGGGATAGGGAATGAGAATGGACACACAAATAACAGGAGAAGAGATATTATCATCTGTGATGAAGCTGCACAAGCCCAACGCAAGAGATGGAGAACCATTAATTAGATTCCATTAATTACCTGTGGTTAGGACTCCGCTGTTGGGGAAGATCAGACAATGAAATTCTAGTGCAGGGTTCTATGGGGGTAGAACAGTCATTGGCACAAATTCAGCCTTTTGGTCCCAGTGTACTGCTGTAGTATCAAGTTAAGTACTGGTTCAAGAATGCTAGGACCTTCACATCAGCCTGGGCTAACTGACCCATTCTCTCCCTTTCCTGCAGGATTATTTCATGTCCTCATGAAAGTAACAATTCCATCCTGTTGTATTCTGTCAAAGCAAGGGTGAATCTTCACTTGAATTTGCTCCTCTGCCCAGCCTTGCCCCCATCATATCTACAGACTGCAAAGTTATTTAAAGGATTTGTCAGAGGGGTTTCCTACTTTCTCCAAAGCATCCGATAGCAGATCAGATCCTGCTAGAGGCTCAGTTCCAGACATGACAGATGCATCAACTGACCTGTTACAATAAATCCTATTTTCAAAAAGGACCTTACATCATTAGTTCATTTGCCCAGCACTGTGCAGCCGTTTCCTACACAATGTTCTCTAGCATGCTGGTTAAAAAAAATCTGCAACCAATCATGGACATCTTTATTTTTTTTCTACAATGCACGAGAACAATGTTTGTGATCATTATAAAGCAGTGGAAAGACTTTATTAAAATATGTTTAGCAGAATTCATCTCAACAGAAAAGCTAGTCACTCCTGCTGGAAATGTCAACATGTTGTAAACATTATTCCTTACCTCATGAGCTGATTAGGCACGTGTTGGTTTCCTGTTCCAAAACTGCTAGCTTGCTAATCGCATCTCAGCAACACCACAAAACAGATTCCAAATGAAAAACTGTTGAACAAATTGGTAAAATAGGAGGAAGAGACTACCAGAATTTTGCTGTCCTTTGTATTTTATATCAGCTAGTACTACTTGCATCAGTTCTCAGCTGCATTCCTATTTTCAACATAGTTCCTCATCTCAATTGTATGACCAGAATCCAGAAGGTAAATCTAAAGTCCCCAGCTTGTATTTTGAAAAAAGCTTCCCATCTTTTCAAGTGCATCTCATGATTGTGCAGGTGGGGGCTGATTAATTTGATTTTTGAATGCACATGGTTAGCAATCCTTATGTCCTGCTCAGCAACAGGAACATGCTTTTTCCCAGGGCTTCAGCTGTCCTGTTGTTTTACTGTCAGTGTTGTACAAGCATGACAGAGCTTGTCCCCCAAAAAAATCCATAATCTGAAGAGAAAGGAGGGATGACCAGATGTGCCAAGAAGCCCAGAGGATAAATAAAAACTTTCTTCTCATTTTACCTTTAGGTTTCTCTTCCTGTGAGGCATTATGGATGACCCAAAGCTGAGCATGTCAAGGAGCAAGCCACCCACTGACTTCCTATTGAAATCTTGACATCAAAATCTTTGATTTCTTATCCAAGGCTCTGAGGTGAAGAGCGATGACTCAAACTTGAATGGGAAAGGTGTTCCAAGCACAGAACAAGGTGTGAAAAATGGCACAAAGTCAGGATTGAAAGTGAGAAAGGGATGGGGTATTAAATAGTGCATAAAGAAATTCATGGAGATATTGTGCAGATGTACCACAGTACAGGTTGTGAGGCCTTCAGGATGAAACCAGTTAGTTGCTGAAGTTTACCAAACTTGCTAAAATATTCCATGAATATGACAGTGTAGGCAACTGGAGGGCATGGTTATATGTTCTTCCAGAGGAATGACACTGATATATACAAAATAATGAAGCCAAATCACCTAGATCTAAGCTATAAACCATTTACCTTACCCTCACTATAGATGGACAATAGATCAGGTTTTGAGAGAAAGTGTTATAAAGGCAGCACATGTTTTTTTTAAACATCTAAAAAGTTAGATGTTTAAATACATTGGACAGACAACAGCATAGGTGTTTGCTGAGTGCAAAAAGGTGAGGGAGAACTGCTCTTTCATCACACGGTAAGCTTAGATACCAGTATCTGCATGGCTTCTCTAAGAACCTGATGGGCTGACTCCTAACAGCAGCCAGGTGGAGGGAGAGCAGAACTGCTGCCTCAGGCTGTCCCCATCAGCTAGGACAGGAGAGACAGGGCACACACTGAGACCAATATCTGTTTCCATGTGGGAAGCCACTCAAAGCAGCAGATGGAAGCAACTGCAGTGCGCCTGAGTGCAGGGGGCAACATGACAGGGCTTGTACTGGGCGATCCCAAATTGTGCTCCCGTTTGGGAGACAAACCCATGCTCCTCTCCCTCCTGCAGGTACCATCAGCGCCCCCATACTCCCACCAGGGGCAGGGGCGAGTGGACACTGCGAGACAACTTCGACAACTCTGGAGCTGCTGCCGGGCCTGGCCCACAAGCGTTCACCTGTCACCGGCTCTCAGACTGCGCCTGCGCACCGCTTGGCTGGGCGGGACAGGCGAGAGATGATCTCCTGGAACGGTTGGGCAAAGTGCGGCCCATAGGCCGGATGTACCCTGCCAGGCTGTTCTATCTGGCCTGCAGGGCCCCTAAAAAGCTGCCCTCCACCCGAAATAATTGCCCCCGGCCTAAGGCCCCGCGCCTCGCTTCGACCTGCTATCCAGCGGGTCCTCGCGCGCCTCTCACGAAGCCCCCAGCCCCGCCTCTTCCGGGAGAAGCGCTAGTGTTAAGGCTCCGCTTCCGGGGCAGTGAAAGAAATGATGCAGGCTGCCTAGCTCCGCCTCCTACTGCCTCTTCGTGCGAGGCATTGGGTGGTGGAGTCCCGTGTCCCCGGCTTGGGTACACATGCGCGGTGGAGTCGTGACGGCTTTGCTGGGGCGGCGGCTGCGGGGAAGGTCCGGTCCGTCCCGTCCGCCATGGTGAGCGCGGGCGGACACGTCGGCCAAGGGGCTGCGGGGCGGCGAGGGGGGAAGCCAAGAGTTGTAGCTGCTGCCTGGTGCAAGGGAAACTTGGGCGGAGCGGGGCTCTAGGCCGCGGTGCCGTCTTTTCTGCGCGGAGGCTGCAGAGCCCAGAGCAGCGCGGGCCGGCGGGCCTGGCCCCGCGGCGCCGAGCTCCTCGTAGGCTGATCCCCGGGATGTGTCCGGAGCCGCGCGCCCTTGTCTGTGCTGCACCTCGGCGGCTGCGCACCCCCGGGGGCCAAACTCGCGTGGGCGGCGGCCCCTGGCTGCGTGCGGTACAGTGGGCAGGACCCCGGCCCCGGCGGCCTCGTCCCTGCCCCCACTTGCAGCTTCCTGCAGGGTGCTCCCAGCTGCACTACGCGGCCTTGTCCCCTGGGCCTGTGCACTCTTCACACTGTAGTGGCACCATTGCTGTAATGGAGCAGTCAGAGGTGCACAGGCGTGCGCATGTGCTTGAGACAGCTTGCAAGTGGTGGCTGCTGGCTGCAGCCAGAGCTTTCTGCAACTGAATCAGGGAAATGGAGACATAACCATAGCTGATGGTCTGTCACATGCTTTTCTGAAGAAATCTTAAAGGCTTTGGAAAGGGAAGCTTTTTATTGTAAGGTCATGGACATGCATGATACAGATGAGCTTAAATCTAGTTTAAATCTTAAGCAGATAGATAAGCAAGGCTGTTAAACTATTTTAAACTTTCCCGAGATGGTTCAGTGTTATGTGGACTCTTAAGCATTCCCTTAGCCATCTGATCAGTACTTCAGACGTACCACACTGCATTGCTTCTCATGCCACTGTAACCCACAGCTGCTGTTGACTGCTCTGGCATGCAGCCAGAACTCAACTGCCCCTTTTTCTTTTTGTCCGTATGTTTTTGGTTTTTTTTCATCTTTTAATCAATGGACTCCCTTGCACTGCTTCTTCAATAAACCTATTTTTCTGATACCCAGCTTATTCTGATACCCAGTATTCTTATTCCCTACTTGAGTACAGCCCTATATCATTTTCTCCCACTCCTTCCCAGCCCTTATGATTTTCTTCACTGGATAATCATTTGCTTTTCCATACTGAACGAGACAGGCAAGCTTTAGTTTGCAAAAACAAAGTGTATGCAATAGTTTGTGAGATCCATAGTTGCCAATTCTTAGGTTTGGTTTACCCCAGTAAGGCTTTTTTTTTAAGCCAGTAACACCCCCTAATGGGGTGACACTTATGACTTTAAAGAGAGTCATTTATTTGCATGTAGGTTATATGTAAAAGGGAAGGGGGCTTCTGGCACAACTGTGGCAGGTCTATGATTTATTGATTTATTCTTGCATTCCTTATACTCTATAAAATTGTTAGTATAGCTAAGCCTGGCCTTTTAGACATCGTTGCCTCTTCTCATTTGCCATGATTTCCCTTCTCCTTTCCCCTCTTTTTTTGGTAAAAGTCTGTTTTGCTTGCTCCTGAAAAGTTGCTGTTTGCCTTCATTTTCTTTAATGGGGGTTGAGAGTGCCCAGAACCACTCATGGGGTGATCCTCAGTACTGTGTAAAGTCAACCCATGATTGACTTGATCTTGTGGTAGCCTTAGAGAGGACCCAAGTGAAATTTGATTGGTCAGATTGAGTATTTCTAAAAAAAATTGTCAAAATCTTTTGAAGCTGATGCTACTTTACAGCAACTTGTAATACTTCGGCACAAATATTATGTAATGACTGTAGAATAGTAAAATTAAACTGGTGGCAATAATTAGATTTTGATTGCTCATTTAGTAGAATCTCTATTATAGGCTAACAGATGAAGTCCAGGTTATTCCCTTTGCGTATGTTTTTTTTTAATTGCCTTTAAAAAAAATCATAAACCCCAAATTCTGTCCATAAAATTTGTTAATAAATCCCATCCATAGTGTGACTACAAATATTAAAAGAAGGTCTAGCAGCCCAAATTACTCGCCCAATAATGGCAAATTCCATGGTCTTGCACTCCTAAGCAAACCTATGATAAGAAATGAATGTGTGATATATTGGGAGGAGGGGAGAAGGAAAGATTAGAGAACAGATTTGAAGCTTCCAAAGGGTTGTTATTACAAATGACTTGAGAAGACAATGGGCTTGAAAGCAACTAAAAAAAGGCCTTGATGATATGGTAGTCCCAAAGAAATCTGTGCTTTGCATTCACAAAATGAGTAGTATCTATTTGAATTGTCTTAATGGCTCAGCTTTATTTTCAGATATATTATTACAAAACATTATTTGGAGGCAAATAACACCTTTAAGACATCATGATGCTTTATTTTCTGTCATTTCTTTCCTTTGCAGGCTGAGGTGGAAGAAACACTAAAGCGGATTCAGAGTCAGAAAGGAGTCCAAGGAATCATTATTGTTAATTCAGAAGGTATTGTGCCAGTCTGGTCCTGTGCTCTGAGGATGTTGCTTAATTAGAAAAGGAAGCTTAAGGACCAGTGAAGTTGTTATTTAAAAATGGATCAAATGATCTCAACAAGTTCTCTTTTCCCCAGAAAGGCGATTTGACTGTATCTCATCGTGGGCGGGCAAGTCTGGAGCAGGCACTGGGCAGGCCAGGGTTCGGACTGTGCGCACAGGTTCTTGCCAGTACCACGGGGCTGGGGCCAGTGGCAGCGGCAGCTGGAAGGAGCCGCCACTGCCTAGAAAGGCAGTCCAGCTGCAAAGCTGTCCCAGCCCCACTGCATGCCCAGAGGGTGGTGGGATGCAGCGTGAGCCAAACAGCACCTGGGCCAGGTGGGACCAAAGGACCCACCATGGGCTGGACAAAGTTTCTCTGGAGGCCAGTTCTGGTCCACAGGCCATATTTTGCCTACCGCTTTATTAATATAACTGCAGCAGCCTCTACAGGAGCTGCCCTTGTGGAGCCTAGCTGTAAACTAAAGCTGTCCCAGTCAGATGAAACCCATCAAAGTTACACAAACATATGGAGGGCGTTGGTTGCGTTGCTGAGAAGCACTTAGCCTGACTACCATCTATGGTTCCCAGGGGTAGTTCTTTTGTCTTCCCTCTATTTGAATATTAGCATCTTCTAGTTGCAGCTGCTCCTTGCTCTGAGCAGATGCTCTTTGAAATGAAGGCTGGAGGAGCATGGAAACAGCTGGGAGTAAGAGAAAACCAGCACAATATAGCTTGAAAGCTCTTTGTTGAACACAGCCTAAGAATTACTGTCTGAGTGTAATGATGTTTGGATCTCAAACTTTAAAAGGTGGTGTCTGAATAAAAGCTCTGCACCTGCTCTTTCCACAATTTACTTGCCTCCATGGTTTGTTTGTTTTTTAAAAATCTCAAATGTTTACTGTAAAATCTACTTAAGTTTAAAGGGGTTTACAGTGGAGTCTAGTGAGTACACAGGCTATCTGGGATGACCCTAATCCTTATCAGCTGTCTTACCACAGTTACCACATCTTTCTGCAGGTATCCCTATCAAAAGCACCGTGGACAACTCCACAACAATGCAATATGCAGGCTTAATGCACAGCTTCATTATGAAGGCAAGGAGCACCGTGAGAGAGATTGATCCTCAGAATGACCTCACATTCCTGCGGATTCGCTCCAAGAAAAATGAGATCATGGTTGCTCCAGGTAAGAGAGCCCTAAATATTCAATGATGTCAGGCTTCAGAGTCTCCTGTTGTCACAGGATTTGTCATACTTCCCCATCAAGCCTCCTGTGGCACAGGATCTGTAAAGGCCTGTTACAATGAGTCTTATCAGTTGCTTTCTAATGTAGCATATATACCAGCTTTAGCCAAGAAACTGGTGTTGGTTTACTCCAGGTTCCCTTGACTATTACTCCAGCTTGCTGCTTTTGTTTGGGTTTTGGAAATGGTTTCTCCTCTTCCACTTCACACGGTAAAACCAGGTTTGAAAGAAGACCAAAACCTCTTGTGTTGTCTTGTTAACATACAAGCAGAAGAGGTGGAAATCTCCAGAACGTGTTTTGTGAGCGGCTCCAGACTAATATGGCCAGACTCACTACTGAAACAAGCCGGAGTGGGAAGTTACTTGAGATTCACTGATATGCAGGACCAGAAGAGTGCAGCATATTGTTAGACAGGCTCTGTGAGCAGGGAGCCCTTTATTTGGAGCCATGCCTATATCAGACTTTGTCATGTGATGGACTGCAAATAAATAAGAAGGGGCAGCATGGATAAATCAGAATCTGTATGGGACAGGTTCACTTGGGGGAAGATACTGTGAGAGATTCTGCTTGGGTAGAGCTGGGACTTTCCTGTAAACCTACAGAACTGAAATTGGATGTAGACAGAAATTCCCTGGATTGTTAGTTTTACTTTTCTTCCAAGAGATCGTGTCAATATGGGAGACTTTAACTTTCCAGATATAAATTGAAGAACAAATGCTACTAATACCCATTACCTAACAACTGGATAGGTTACAGTAGTGCAGAGAAGGACCTGGTTGATACAGTGCACCATGAGCTAAATATGAGCCAACAGCATGCTCTTGTTACAAAAAAAAAAAAAGAAGAAGAAGCTAACAGCATACTGAGTTGTATTAACAGGAGTTTCACCTGCAAATCAAAGGAAGTGGTTCTTCTGCTCTATTCAGCACTGGTGAGACCTCACCTGGAGTACTGTATCCAGTTTTGGGCCACGCACTTCAAGAAAGATGTGGACAGTTTGGAAAGACTCCAGCAGAGACCAACAAGACTTCAGCAGAAGGCTGAAAAAACTATGGTTATTTAACCTAAAGAGAAGACTGAGGGGGGACTTGATAATAGTCTTCAAATACTGCAGAATGATTATAGAGAAGATGGGGATGGGCTTTTCTCTGTGGCTTTGGGGAACAGGGTTAGGAGTAACAGCCTCAAGCTGCAGTAGATGAAATTTAGGCTGGGGATTACAAGGAACTTTCTGATTATGATGGTGGCTAGATATTGGAACAGGTTATCTAGAGAAGTGGAATCTCCATCCTTGGAAACTTTCAAAATCAGGTTTGAAAGACACTTGAGTGGGATGATTTAGTCAAGAATATCCATCCTTGAGCAGGAGGCTGGACTAGATGACCATATGAGCTCCTTTCCAGCCCTACTTTCCTATGGATATGATAGCTAAGAGACTTCTTCACCAAATGTTCACTGATCCCACAAGAAGTGATGCTCTTTTTAGAATGGTCTTTGGTAAGAAACAAGGACATTACAGAAGAGCAGGTCATAGAAAACAACCTTAGAACCAAATGTTTATGAGCTGATTCAGGTTAACTTATACAAAAAGATATATGTGTAACTGTCAAAGTTTGCCATTTTAAGACCTTAAACTTGAGTGAACTAGAACGCCAGCATTTGAATTTAGAGGATGCCTGAACTTATTTTAAGTCAAAGGTACAAAAGT
The DNA here is from genome assembly GCF_001723895.1 of Crocodylus porosus. NCBI lineage: Eukaryota > Metazoa > Chordata > Crocodylia > Crocodylidae > Crocodylus > Crocodylus porosus. Next base: position 16,321,438 of record NW_017728922.1, read on the forward strand.
TATGTGAGGCTTGCATCCTAAGCAAGTAAAAGCACTTGTAGGGAAGAGGCTGCAGGTTTAACTAGCTAAATAATCAAGAGGAATAATTGGGTATAAAAAGAGAATCTTCAAGGAATAAAAGAGATGACTGAGCAAGGAAAGCTGTATTGTAGAAGTCAAGAAATGTAGAAATAAAGTGACTATTTCCAAAAGTCAAATTGAGTTAGATCTTGCAAAGGATGTAGTAAACAGGTTCTTCTTCAGCCATGTAAGTAAGAGAGCAAGGGAAGAAGTAATGGGGCCTCTTATGCAGGGTGAATGAGGTAAGGATTAAAGATAATCTAGGCATGCCCCTAGAACTACTCTCCCTTAGGATGGTGATATTAAACATGGAGGCAACAACTGGATGGCCAATGGAAATGATTGTATAGAACTGGACACCACCAAAACTGAGGGAGAAGCAAAATAAATTATCAACTTGTGAGTGTTACCATCGGGCTAGAGAACAAAAAATGTAGCAGTAATACGTAAGGAGGAGTTGAGAAGTGATCCAGGTATCTATAAGCTCATTGGTTTAACCTCAAGACTTTTAAAAGAAATATTGAAGAAGAAAATAATAAAGACATTGCTGTAAATAGAAAACAGAAGAATATGCAACATGGATTTACCAAGGGTAGTGTGTCAAATGAACATGATTTTTCCGTGATGCAAGCACTGGTTTCTAGAAAGCTGTTTCCTAGACTTGGGTATAGACATCCTTTGGGGGATATATAGAATCATAAAACCACAGAAAAGTAAGATTAGACAGGTCCTCTGGAGGGTCTTACACATCCCCCTGCCAGAGACAGGATCACTCCTATCCAGGCTGTTCAATACAAATTTTTGTCTTGCCTGTTACCAAAACAACACATACCTTGTCACAGTCACAAGGGAAAGCACCCTGACCCTAAAGAAAGGGTACAACAGCTGTCAATGTCTGTACCAGTCTGAGCATAAATTCCTTCCTAGGGTTAAATTTCTTCCTGACCCCAAATGTGGTGCCCCTGAGCAGATGGGCAGGTCTCTCTAACCAGGAGCCTCTGGATTTTAGTCCCAGCAGGAGAATTTGCACACCCCAGTCAAAATCTCCCAGCCTTGGCTACAGCCAATACCCAGTGCTTCTGAGGAAAGCGGGAGGAAAAAACCCTGACCTGTTTCTCTCCTGCTGCTACAATTCCTTTCTGGCTCCATATGGCAACCAGCAAAGCCCAGAAGCATGGGCAATCCCTATAATGTAGGTATAGCTAGTCCTTGATGATCTCCTACCAGTGCAGCTGATAGTACTCAAAATGAGGCCTCATCAGTGCCAAGTAGAACGGCACTGTCAACTCCTGTCTTGCACATAATGCTTCTGTTCATAGAGCCTGAAATCAAATTTGCCTTTTTGTGCAGCTGCATCACGCTGCAGGCTCATATTGAGTCTGTAATCCACTAAGACTCCTAGATCTTTCTCTGAGGTGCTGCTGTCAAGCTGGTTGTCATCCATTTTGTATTTGTGTTTTTGATTATTCTTCCTGAGACAGCACCTTGCATGTTCAGCATTGAATTTTATCCTGTTAACTACAGCTCAGTTTTCCAATCTGTCAGGGTCCTTCTGAATTGCATTCCTGTCCTCCAGTATGATCACAGTCCTGCTCAGTTTCATGTCTTGCAGATTTGCTTAAGAAGCTCTCTGTTCCAGCATCTAAACGATCAGTGAATACATTGAACAGCCAAGGGCCGAGGGCATACCTCTGTGAGACTCCTGAAGTCTCCTGCCATTCTGACATGGATGCATTTATAATTACCCTTTGCTTGTAGCTATTGAACCAGTTGTCTATCCACCTTATAGTAGTTTTATCTAGTCCATGTTTCTCCAACTTGTGTATGAGACAATCATGTGGGACTTTGTGAAAAGCCTCACTGAAATCCAGATACACTATATCCACTGCATTCTCTTTGTTCACCCAACTAATTATCTATGATTCTATGAAAAAATGTATGCAATCCAAAAGAAGTATGAGAGCTACAGTTCTAGAAAGCAAAACTGCATTAGCTTTTATCTGGACTTCAGTGTCATATGGGAAACTGTTAGTTAAACTAGTGAAGTTAGGGTTTAGTACAAAAATTGTAAAGTGTTTAAGGAACTCAATTAAGGGGTGACAATGGGGTTGTGTGGAAAGAAGTATTGGGCTGCAGAAAAATAATGAAGTTACTCATGGATCAGTCAAAGAAATGATCTTGTTTAATATTTTCTTTAAGGACCTTGGCACAAAAAAGTAGGACTACTGGTGAAATTTGCTGAAGACATGAAGTTAGGAGGTATCACCAGCAAGAATTATCAGGATGTGACACAGGAGGGACAGGATGACCTTGAGGACAACAGTAGTAGAACTGGGATGAATTCTTCAGTGTAAAGTAAAAGATCATGCACTGGGGATTAATTCCAAGATCAACTGATATAAATTAGAAATAATATAGGAGGCAAGGGTACTTGCTAATTACAGGGTGTTTGAACCATCAGTATGGTATGGCTGTGAAAAAGGCAAATGCAATTATGTATCAGTCAAAGTATTTCTAGTAAAGGTAGGGGAATCTTAAAAGATATTTATAAGACCCTAAAAAGACCCCATCTAGAACACAGTGCACAAGTTTTGGGTATCGTGTTCAGAAAAGATTATGCAAATTGGAACATATGCAGGGAAGGGCTGCTGGGATGATCTGGGAATTGGCAAGCTTTGTGTCAGAGGAGACTAGACAAGCTTACCTTGATTAGCGCAAAAAAAAAAAAAAAGCTGAAGGGGGATGTGATTTATTTCCTTTAGATACATAAAAGCGCAACGCCAAGAAAGGAGAAGAGCTAAAATGAAATATTATATTGGCACAAGAACAAATAGGCATAAGTTGTCCATGAATTAATTTAGGCTGGAAATTAGAAGGCTTCCAGCCATCAGCATTGAGATTCTAGAACAGCCCCCCAGGGGAGTGAGGAGGCAAAGAGGTTAAGTTTAGGATAGAGCAGGAGCAGGCAATTATTTTGAGCATGGGGCCGCTTACTCAGTTTGGGCAAGGTGTCAAGGGCCACGTGGGTGCCCTGCCATTTTGGGACCAATGTCTTGGGGGCAGCAACAGGGGGACCCAGAGCGGCGCAGGCTGCCAGGGGTCTGTGGAGCTGGGTTGAGCTGCACCAGCAGGGAGAGCGGGGAGCTGGTCTGGCTCCACAGAGGCCCTGCCAGCTGGGACCCTGTACTCCTGCTGCCCTGCTCTGGGCCCCGCTGGTGCTGGCCCCAGGACACTGGTGTGGGCCCTGTGCACCCACTTACTCCCAGTGCCCCTTGCAGTACAGGCTGGGAGCAGGGCACAGCCCCGACTCCCTGCTCAGTGGCAGGGAACGACCTGGTGCTGAGTGCAGGGAAAAGTGGCCTCTCCCCTTCCCTGTGGCTGGCGCTCGCAGCCCACGCAGAGCTGTCCCGAGCAGGCACTGGCAGGGCCCGGGGCGGAGGAGCAGCAGATGTTTGCAGCTGGCCCAGGTTCTAGGTAGCTGCTGACAGCTTAAGAGCCCAGGCTGGGTGCCAGGGGCTTTGGCTGGGGGGGCAGGGGGCACAAGTAGGGCATCCTGCCATGTGCCCGCTGCCCTCTCTTGTTTTGAGCAGGCACAAGCAGCCCCACATGGGCTGTGAGCAGCTGCAGCATGGGGCACCAGGCAGTGTTTGCCACCATTGCCTCTGGGCTTCCCAGTGTGCAAGCTCCGGGCAGGCAGCTGCAGCCAACACTGCCCCATGCAGCAAGCAGGGGGGCTGCAGCTGCTGTCACCATGGCACAGCCCCACAGGAGAGAGCCAGCACGGGGCCAAGGCTGGCAGCGGGGGTGGGTTACAAGCTGGTGCTGAGCATGGGGGCAGGGATGGGGAGCGGCCCCGTGGCCAGCATCCTGTGCTGCAGCCACTCACAGCCTGCATGAGGCTGCCTGTGCCTGCTCAGGACAGCCCCACATGGGCTGTGAGCAGCTGCAGCAGGGAGCACCAGTCACGGGGCAGGCAAGGGGCCGCTTTCCCCTGCAACACACACACACTTACCTGAGGTTCCTGCACTGGTGCAGCCCCTGGTCCCAGGCCAGAAGCCCCTGCTGGGTCTTCCAGCTGGGGGGGCGGGCAGGCTGGGTGGGCCTTGCTGTTGTGGGAACCCACCGGGCTTCCCCTGGGTCCCACTGCTCCTGGTTCCTGTCATTTTTTACAAGAACCAAAGATGGAAAAATGTTAATTTTCAAATTTTTTAAGGGCCCCACAGACCAGATAGAATGGGATAGAGCCTGTTCAGTTTATGAAAAGGAATTATAGGGTGTGGTTGTCTGCACCAGAGGGATTAGACTGGCAAATCTGAAAAGTCCCTTCTAACACAGGGTTAATTTACCACCATTGTTCCCACTTTTCAGAGTAAAACTGAAGAACCTTATGGTGCCAGCAGTGATTACCAACACATTTACTTCACTTAAATGGTAGCATTGGTGGAAATTTAAGCAGAAAATACCTAACCAAGAGAAGGTCTGCATGTTTCATTCAGTCACCAGATAAGTGTCACACAAGAAATTGGGGCAATATGGTTTCAATTCACCTAGGACAGATGGCCCCTCACCCTGATCAGCGCTGTGGTGGGGGCTGTGTTGAGAAGGTGATGACTCGGGCAGAATGCCTACACATGGCAAGGAGGATCCTTGTGTGCTAGTGCCAAATACACTGCTTATGTGCATTCAGTGCTCCTGAATCTCCATGTGGAAGAAGAAAAGGTGTAGTGAGCATTATTTCAGACCGAAGACAAGTATGGTGACTGTAGTCTTGCAGTCTTAGACAAATACTTGATGGGGATGGCTTAGGGATGATTCTGCCTTGAGCAGGGAGTTGGATTACATGACATCTTGAAGTTCCTTCCAACCCTACTATTTTGTGATTCTGTAATCTGCCTGCAGGATGTAGGGACTTCCGTTGCGCTCAGCCCACCTTTGTTCCGTGAGTTCATGCATGAGTTGGAAGCAAATTCTGAGAGAGAATCTGGGACTGCTACTTGGGAACATCCCATTACATAGAGGCTACTTGCATTAGTCCATGGTAAAATTAGAGAGACTGATAAGATTGGCCATGGATATGTGTGCTAAAGCTGCTTTGCTTATTAATGAGTTTTTGCTGTTGGTTTTAATTTGTTCATAGCATGTTAATATGCAAAGGAATTTAAGTACACATGAGTGAAAAGACCTATTTATTAGTTATTTATTGTAATAAATAAATTAATACTAATAACGGGGCACTAACTTTCCTTTTTTTCTTACAGATAAAGACTACTTCCTGATTGTTATCCAGAATCCAACAGAATAAGATAATCCTAAATTAGTCTGTTTTCACCTTTCACTCAATATTTTTTTAATTTAATAGCCAAAAAATAAAGCATTAGTATTAATTCTATTGTGTTACCTTATTAATGCCTGGAAAAATGAACTTGAGGATTTTTGTTTGTTTACAAAGAGATAAAAGTGTCTCTAACTTTTTTTTTTATATATATATTTAAAATATATATGTGAAAGTCATTCCAAGGAAGAGTCTGAGGATTGGAATCGGGTACCTTGGGCAGTTGGGAATGCACAGATTTCTTTCAGTGGTTAAAAAGATAATATAATATAAACTCTAATTGTTCTAAAAAATAAATTGTTGTATGGTTTACATATTCCTGTCACCTCTGTCTGAAATATGGTGGCTGTAAATATGAAACAAACTTGCTTTGTCTCTTATTTTGTTGTTTTTATGATTTATTTTGCAAAGCTTTTGTGACATCAGTTGAATAAAAATGTCACCAGTGATTATTTTTGTCATGTCTTGCTTCTGTATTTAAAGATTTTAATGGATTTTTTTTTTATCATTGGATTTCTTAATGCAAGCCTTCAAAAGGTGCGACATTTTTCTGTTGATCTTATAATTTCTATTAAGGACAGCTTAAAGTGAATTTGCTCTTTACTTCATAGATTTTATACACATTAGGGCTGGAAGGGACCTCACAAAATCATTGGGTCCAGCCCCCTGCCCAAGGGCAGGAAGTCTGCTGGGGTCAAATGATCCCAGCAAGGTAAGCATCCAATCATCCAAAGGCATCCAGAGTAGGTGCTTGCACCACTTCTCGGGGGTGTCTGTTCCAGATTTTGGGAACTCAGATAGTAAAGAAGTTTTTCCTTATGTCCAATCTAAAATGGTCTTCCCAGAGTTTGTGACTCTTAGACTTTGTCTTCCCTTAGGGTGCCCTGGTGAACAGATGTTCTCCCAGTTCCTGGCGCACACCCCTAATATATTTATAGGCTGCCACCGAGTCACCCCTGAGCCTTCACGTTTCTAGGCTGAAGAGTCTCATGTCGCTCAGCCTTTACTCATAAGACTTGTTCTCTTTTCCTCTGATCATGCGCATGCCTTTCCTCTGGACTCTCTCAAGCTTCTCCATATCCTTCCTAAAGTGCAGAGCCCAGAACTGGATGTAGTACTCCAACTGTGGCCTCACCAAGGCTGAGTGCAAAGGGAGGGTGACTCCCTGGGTCTTACTTGACATGAATCGATAGATGCAAGCCAGGGTTTTGTTTGCTTTTCCAGCTGCAGGATTGCATTGGTGGCTCATGTTCATCTTGCGGTCAGTCATGACCCCCAAGTCCCTTTTGGTTGTGGTGCTAGAAAGTGTAGCACTGCTAAGCCTATAAGTGTGATATGGATTCCCCACCCCCAGTTGGAGCACCTTGCATTTCTTCGTGTTGAATGCCATCAGGTTTTGGTCTGCCCACCTTGCAAGCCTGTCCAGGTTGGCCTGAACCGCCAACCTGTCCTGTAGTGTGACCATACTTCCCCATAGTTAGGTGGTGTTAGCAAATTTAGCCAGTTTATTTCTGATACCTGAGCCCAGATCATTGGTAAATATGTTAAAAAGTACTGATCCGAGTACAGAGCCCTGGGGGACGTCACTGGTCACCATGCACCATTTTTGTACGATTCCATTGACTACTGCTCTCTGGGTCCAGCCACAGAGCTAGTTCCCTAGCCATCAGACTAAGGTTGAAGCTCCAGTTCCCCAGTTTAACTATGAGGACTTCATGGGAGACCAAGTCAAAGGCTTTTTTCAAGCCCAAGTAGATGTCTACCTCCACTCCTTTGTTCAGGTGACATGTCACCTGGTTGTAGAAGGAAATAAGGTTCATCAGGCAAGACATACCCACAATGAAGCCATGTTGCCTACTCTTCAGGATATTGCATTCCATTAGCTTGTTCTTAATGGTTTCTTTTTTTTTTTTTTTTTTCAATGTCTTTCCAGGGATTGAGGTCAAACTGATTGGCCTGTAGTTCCCTGGATCCTTCCTTCCTCCCTTTCTTGAAGATGGGCACCACACTGGCCCTCTTCCAATTCTCAGGAGCCTCACCCAAGTGCCACAAGTTCTTAAATATCCTTGCCAATGGCTGTGTTATGATGTCCACCAGTTCTTTTAGCACTCTTGGGTGCATGCTATCCAGACCAACTGATTTGTGGGTGTCCAGCCTCTCAAGGTGTTCCTTCATGAGGTCTTCACCAATGATGAGTGTGTGTTTGCCCATGTTCTGGCAATCCTGCATCTTGTTAGGCAGGGTGATCCCCTTGGGCTGGTGGAAAACTAATGCAAAGTAGTCATTAAGGACATTAGCTTTTTCCTGGGTGTCGGTTGTCAGCTGCCCCGTTTGGTTGTCCCTGCCGTAGCCAATTTGAGGTCAGTTTAGACCTGAGCTTTTCTAGTTTACTCCCTACAGGTGGGGCCAGTGCCAAATAAGCCTCCTTGTGCTGTTACGTGAATTCCAACCCTTGCAGGCTTCTCTTTTCAGATACAGGAGGTCTGAGTCCCCTACTTAGCCACAGGGGTTGCCCAGCCCTTTTGCTACCTTTCCTTTGGGCTGGGATGACTTATAGTTGCCTGTTGTTTCTGTTGATTTTTTTTTCCATATGCTTTCCTCTAACCTGGGGATAAAGCAGAAAAAATACAAGTTACTTATTAAGAATTTTGCTTGAATAAGCACCCTATGGTTGCATGGATCAGAGTTGCTGTATCAATATAGTCTAGTACAGTGCTTCCCACACTTTTCCTCAGCGTGACCCCATTTATGACTCCACTTCTTCAGTATGACCCCATTTCCTCAGTATGGTCCCTCACTCCCAACCCATAGACCCCACCTACCCCAGGTTCCTCAAGGCCAGGGCCCCTGTAGCTCTCTGCCCCACCCCAGCAGTGCCAGAGCCCCGGCTGCTGGCAGTGGGTGGCAGAGGCTGCTGCATCCTGAGCGAAGACTGATGCCCAGCTCCCCCCGCCCTCACTCCCCCATGGGCACCACAGCCAGAGCTGAGCCCATGGAGGGGGGGAGGATGTGGGCTGCCCTGCTGCCCAGCATATGCCCACCCTGCCATGTCACCTTGGACCCCCTGCCCTCCTCCCCCATGTTGCCTGTGCTCTACCACCCCCTTACCCCTTCCCCTACTCCCCTGCCCCCATAGACTTACCTGGAGAGAGCTGTGGGAGCTGCTCTCCACAGCTGCTTTTGGCTGGCACATGCATGTGCACACACACATGCACATGACACCCCTGCTTCTGATTCCCCTCCCCTACTCCCTGCCCACCCCATGCCAAGCAGCCCCTTGCAGACTGGAATTACGCATTTTCCTGCATTTTTCTCTTTTAAAGGAGAAGTCCATTATTTTCTCCTCTAAAGGGGAAAATGTGTGCTTTTCTGCAGCCAATAGAAAACCCCAGGTCCCTGTTTATTGTGGCCCCATTTGGGAACTGCTGGTCTAGCAGTCAGTCTTAACAGGCACCTATCTAAATGTTTGTTCAACCATTGATGTTTAAGAAAGAGTAAAAAAAAAATTTCTTCACTTTCCTAGTGATTCTCTTTTGCTATGAAAGAATAGGATGAATTGCTTCTGTGGTATTTTAATGTACACACAACTTCTGTTAATGGGTCTGGTTCTTCAACAATTTAGGCATGCTGTTGCATGTGCAAAATACATTTGTATAGGCAAGTTGGATTGTGGTGTCCTATAAATGCGAGGTTGAGATCCAGTTGAAGTAATTGCCCACAATAATTACATGTGCTGTTTTGTATCTAACATGCTTCTCATTCTAAATATAGATGCCATGTGTCTTGTAAAACCTCATTTACCTGTTGTTGTTTTTTTATCTTAATCCCCTCTTGTGAATTCACAGGCTAGTGACATATAATATGCCCCTCAGTTTTGACCCCTTTCCTGTTCTTCTGTTACAGGAAGGCATAGGGCATCTGGGAGAAATTCTTTTAACTTTCTGTTGTTTGATTTTTATCCCTAACCAGTGAGAGTGTCTTAATATCTCCCATACAAAAGCCCATCCTTCCTTCAGGCTTCTAATCACAGTTTTGTGAGGATCTACTGTTGTGTCTCTAATTAACTAAAGTGATGAAAACAGAAACATTTTATGTGAGGTTTTGTGCCTTTATACGTAATGACCACTGGAAAAGATCTGGTACATTTCTCCATCTCCTGTTTTAATAATATTTGTGGCTAACAGCCATCTAAATGCTCTTTGTTTATAGTGCAATGGCAATCACAATATGCTAGAAGCTGGGCTTTATACATAGAAAAGCAGTTTCTGAAGACAGTTCACAGTACAGGAACTGCAGATGCCTTTTGTTCTTTAATGTTATTAAGTTACTAAGAATACTCATTTAGAAGTCATCTGTATTCTGTCTGTTATTGAGAGGGCCTTGTGTAATCTTGTGTTACAAACACCTAAATTCTAACATGCTGATTTAGCTCATAAAATGTTCTTCCTTCCTCCCCCAAAATACAACTATAGCTTGCAGTTGAATATAGTCCTTGATGTTCAGTAAATTAATGGTTATGTTCAACAATTAATATTTTTCACAGATTTTTTAATGCATTTTCTGAATGGCTCCATGACATTGGTGTCAACCTTGGACAGTCCAGCTCCTTCTCCCATCTCGTATGCTGGGGAGAAAAGGAGCTTGCCATTAGTTTCATCTTCTCTGCGGCCCAGGTCTTTCCAGTTGTTCTGTTCTCCAAGGCAAAGAGCTGTGCAGGCTGCACTTCAGGGTTTCTCTATTCCTAGGCTGCAAACAGGACTCTAGAGACATATATGTAGTAAAAGTGCCTTTTTCCACGCACAAGCATTCTTCAGTATGACCCCATTTCCTCAGTATGGTCCCTCACTCCCAACCCACAGTCCCCACCCACCCTAGCTTATTCAGGAAAGCTATGCTTTCTATTGCTGTAGGAGCACTCTATTCCAATGAAACATACTATACAAATAGCTTATAGTTTTGACTGGATAGCAGAATCTACATTAGGGGATTCTGCCAACCATATCAGGGATCACACCTTCCTTTCCTTTCCCAACTGAGTCAGCTATGCCATCAGAAGTCTGTACTGTAGATTATGCTAGCTGTAGCTTCTTAACCCTGTCCTGCTTGTTTGTGCAGTATATGGTTTCTAATCCAATTAATATCCCCCGACAGGGAGGGCAGACAAGTCCCAGCAAGGTGCAGAGATCTAGATCTGACTACAATTAAATTGTGGATTCAGCCACGAAGATGCCAAATTCTGTTGTATCTCAGAAAACTGCCAAATTTATATCTGCAAATTATGGCATCTCCAGGGATTAAAAGTCAGACAACTAAAGGGGCTTACACTTCTCAAAGCCTTTATCTTGAGGTTTTTTGCAGACTTGAGCAGGCATTAGTTTATACTTGACTCATGTTTTACATCAACTTTGCAAGCAGAAGGTGCAAAAAAACTTTTTTTCAATGAAAACTGAGACTGTGAATGGTATAGTCAGCTGTCTTCTATATACTCCTGATGTACCAAACAATTTGCCTCCTAATTTTCAGTTCTACCCAAGATGTAATGGGTGCTCATTCAGTTAGTTCAGGAAACATATTCGCTAAGTAATGTTAAGAGTATTGCAGTCTGCAGATCTCAGTATCCCTCCTCTTAGACTGATTTCAAAGACATCATCAGTCAGTAGGTTCATATACACATTATTAAATTACATTGCAGATAGACATCATATAATTTCTGATATTAGGAGTAGCTCTATGAATTGCACTGCAATTTATTTTAATTTAATTTTCACGGCACAAAATGACTAAACAGATTAAAATCTGAATTTTGACAAAAGACAGAAAAAAATAACTGCAAGTGTCATATACATGCTTTATGATTCATACCTAGAGAAGTGGAGATTATGACCTGTTTATGTGCTTTGGCCTTTGCTAGCTGTTGGCAACATGACTTCTGTGAACAATGAGGTATTTAATGCACTGTAAAGCATAGGAACTTAGTTTGGGCCAATCCCTTAACATAATTACCCCTTTGATTGTTTTAGTATTTTTTTAGACAGATGCAAGTAACCCTGTTGTGGAAGTAGAGGCACAGTCTCGCAAACGGATAAACATTTTCTGCAAGATGTTGAACGATTGGACTTGCAATGAAATTACATGGTCTAATCCTGCAAATGGTTGAATAGCTCTTAATACCCATTCAAGTTAATAGTTTGAAGTAACAGGGATTTTAAAAGTCACTTGGTGTGGATGGAGAGTAATAATCCAACTGCAGTCTATAGAAGGTTAATTCAGATTAAGGAAAGGTGTGAATTTAAAACTCAATAATGCCATGTGTAGAAACTTATTCTGAAATTAGAGCACCTTGTTCATATTTAGCTCATTGATTCCATTGATAGCTGTAAAGATTAGATTGGAAGTTGTTTCTTGGTATCTGAAGATAGAAAATAATTCTGTGCCTCCCATCAGCCGCCATCATGCAGGTAAAGAACACAACAGGGGATGGAAGTACTACATCATTTCCCAGCTTTGATGACAGTTCTTAGACAAGGGCTCTGCTGTTAAAAGTTAACATCAGCTGTAGAACAAGACAGATTGTCACAACAAAAATTAAATATTGTGATCCACCCCCCTTCTCTAGTTGAAGGGTAGTTAGTACAGCATAGGAAGGGCACCAAGGCAGTTTTAAACCACTAATGCACTGCCATTAACCCAGGGCTGCTTTGTGGCAGGCGAGTCCCCAGGCCTAAACTACAGCAATATTTAGGTTTCTAACCTATGCTACCACCAGGGGTTCCCAGCAGGCATTACGGCAACCTGCAGTGGCTGAGATGTGAGAAAGCCAATCAATCATTCATCCTCTTACCTGGGGAAGGAAGTAGCATAGGAAATCCTAACAACTGGTCCATGCACAAGTGTTCTAACAGCATGGCTCCGCCTAGCAGTGTGATTATTTCACATGGGCATGGCTAACCCTTGTGTATATGCAGTTGTACTGGAATAGCCATTCTGATAGTGGTATGAACATGGCAGTTCCCTGAAACAGCAGATGCTATAACAATTTAAGGACAGTTAAACCAATGTAACACCACCCGCACTAGTGTGTTTTATCAAGATAGTCATATGGGCAGAAACCTCACTGTAGGCTCAGTCTACAGTACAGTGTTCTGTCAGCACAGCTGTTAGGGATGTGAGGTCTGATCCCTGACTGACTCAACTTGTGACAGCAGATGCCCCTGCATAGCTGTATATATACTTCCAAAACTGTACTTATCCCAGAATAGCTTAATTTTCCCAATAGGAGCAGCTGTCCTGTACCCATCCAAAGTGCATTTTTTGGCAGCATAGCTGGATCCAAACTACAGACTTGCCTGGTGTAGTACATTAGTGTTACTACACTGGTAAAGCACTTCCAGTGTAGACACAGCTCTAGAGGGACAAGACTTTAGGTGGCAATTAAGGATATTTCAACACAAACCAGCTTTAGCTGATGCTGAAGTGGCATAAAGCCACTCTTAGGAAAGAAATAAGCCCCCTCAATTATGTAGAAAACAGCCTGATCCCTCCCTTCCTCTTTCCACCACTGTCTTTTTTGGTTCTAATCTGGTTCCCACAAAAGGCTCTGGAAATCTGTCACTGGCTTCAGGAAGAGCAGGATTGAGTCCTACACCACCACACTCCTAGCTCTTGAAACAGAGATGCAGAAAACGCTGTGGTTATTTTTACTGCATTAGCAATACAGTCTCATTTACTTTTGTTTCACTTATGCAAAATCGTCCTGGATAAAAAGCCAAGTTGTGTCTTCTGCCATGCATCTTTTACACCAGGAAACCCCTTGGTTTATCCAAATTTATATTAATTCTCCCAGTACAGTCAAGTGGAGGGAATTCCGTAGAATCACAATCCCAAGTTTTTCATCCAGATCTGCATAAACAGATTTTGAAGAGACCTGAGAGAGCATATTCAATCACAAGAAAACAAACTCCTTTGTAACAAAAGGGATGTAATTAGCAGGTGTACTCTGTAAAGAAATAAACTTCCCTGTGCCAGCAGAGCTTACAGTCACATTGCTTCCTTGATCCAAATCATTAGAGTTCTTTTCCTTTTCCGAGTTAAGTTTAGAGACAACCTCCAGTTTCAAAGCCTATCATTTATCCTCCTGATTGTCTATATCTTCACCTGTTTTCCTGTAACTCCCCTCCTCTCAACTTGGTAAACATGAACTTAATTACATTTACTTTCCATAATTTATGCTGTTAACTTGTTACATTTTTTTAAGCCAGTGGAAACACATTACAGCAGTTTTGTCTGTTTATATACAATTTCAAATTGTTTCCTCAGGAAGAAAAAAGCCCCACTACAGTTGAAAGCATATTTTAAAATAGCGGTTTCCATGGAAATTTAATTTTAAAAGGTCACATTTTTACTAGTTTTAGGTTTTGTAAACTGGCCAAATTTGAGCAAGAACCCTTTAAACCTAAAGCTGAATGCTGAATAAAATTAACCAAAAGCCTCTTTATTCATTACCACTACATATGTATATAGAAAACACTTCCTGCACATTAAAAGTAAATAAGGCTACAGCAAGGCAGCATAAATTTGCTTTTGTGGAAGCATATACTTAAAAGGAAAACTAAGTACAGTATTTCCTGAAAAAATGAAGCCATTTTTATTTTTAAATGAATAAGAAGCTACAGCCATAAATACCAGATTTGTAATCACATTGCTTTTTAAACTATTCAACACAGAAGGAGCTGTAAATTGAATAGGTAAAATAGGGAGCACAGCAGACTGATTAGTTCCTAAGTTAAGGAGGCAGCATGAATATACTAAATATCTTAACAGGTCAGTGTGCCTAGTTTTGTCTGCCTCAAGGGGTCCTCAAGCTTATTCATAGTCTGGACCACATCTCAGTAGAGATCTTCACAGGGACATGTCAGCTTCCATTCAGAATCATGTGCATTGCTGTGGCAACTACAGCAATTGCTTCAGCGAAAAAAGATTGCAACAATTAAGAGTATGTTTGGTCTGTAATTTTCCAAGGAAACAAAGGGAGTTATGAGTCTGTTGAACTCCAGCTCCCTTAGATTCCTATGGAAATCTCAGTCCAAATATGTTTTAGCTGTCTCCACAGAAAAAAAAACAGCATTACATCTCCACAGATTACCCTAAAATCACTGCATCAGTCAATAAATGATGCATTATGGCTTATTGGTCCATTGTCAGGTATCATCCTTGTCCTCATATTATTGCCTGGAAATTACTTTACTGTCAGTTTCAAAGGACTTCTCTATAGTTACATTATAACCTATTTCTAGAATTGCCAGTACCTGTAGTATCAACGTGCCAGTTAACAGCAGTAATACTCCAGGGCAAATCTGGGAGGGGTGCACCTCCACCAGTCCCTGAGTCCTGCTCCACTCCAAGATTGCCTGGCACCAGCATTTCTAGTCATGCAGCACTCAGGGAGTCAGTCACCTGCCTTCATGACTCATCTTCTCCCTGATCCCTTCTAAACTCTCCATCCAGCCCCTAGCCTATTAGTAAAGCTCCTAGTTTTGTTTTAGCTGAAGAACAGTGTGTGGGGTTATGTGACGACACACCTCCCCCTCCACACACCCCTTTTCCAAATCCTAGATCTACCCATGACAGTACTTCTCTGGTGCTCTCTATCTGGTGACTTCAAAACACTTTAGAGCAGGGGCCTGCAATTATTTTGGGCACAGGGCTGCTTACTGAGTTTCAGCAAGCCATCGAGAGCCACATGACAGGCAGCCCAGGGCAGATTAATATTAATTTTCTAAATTTTTAGGGGCCCCACAAGCCAGATAGAATGGCCTGGTGGGCCACATCCAGCCCCCAGGCCATGTTTTGCCCGTCCCTGCCTTACAGCCCTTTGCAAATTAGCGGCATCATCAACTTCAAAAGCACCATCTGAGAAGGCTCTTACTGGCCTTACAAGTAAATAGTCTTATGGTGACTAGGCAAAAAAAAAGATCAGAAGAAAAAAGTATTACTCTCCCCCGCTTGGATATTTTGGACACTGGCCATCCCGGATGGGATCAGCATCGCTCTTATTGCTGATGGTCTGTTGCACTGGGGGCCTAGGACTGTGCAAAGTGGGGTGCAGAGGGGGAGGTGCACCACCACAGATCACACCATGCACATTTCCTCCAGCTACCTGGAAAGTAGAAGCTTTACTAAGATGCCCGGCGCCAAGGGCTCTACTGGAATGAGTTAAAAACAGTCTGCAGGGCTGCGGGCTGGGAGCTTCGCTGGCAGGAGCCGCTAGGACAGCAGCACTGCGGAGCAAAGGCCGGTTGAGGGGTGCAACATCGAGGCCAGGACAAAGAAGGCCCCTAAGACCCACGGGATGGAGCGAGTGGGAGTCACTTCAGGGAGATGGTCATGATGGTCAGGTGGCTCCCTCAGAGCTGCCCGGCTAGAAATGCAGGTGGCTTCAACCTCTGTGGGGAGCGGGGGGCGCCAGCGCACCAGAGCACCGCGGGGCGCTACCACCCTCCCCGCGCAGGGAGGGCAAGAGAAGCGGCGCCGCATCCCTTCGCCGGGCAGCTGCGGCGCTGCCACAGGGAGGGGCCCACGGGCCGCCCGGATCCCGGCCAGCTCCCCGCCCGCAGGCGGCCGAGGGAGGTGTCGGCCGAGCGCCGCCCGCGCCTCCCCTTTAAGGGCGGTTGCGGTGATGTCACTGCAGCTCGGTTCAGCCCCGCGAGCCGCCGCGCCGGAGCCAGACACGGGCCGAGCCGAGCCGCCGCGACCCCGAGCCCGAGCGGCCGCCATGCCTTCGGACCGGCCCTTCAAGCAGCGCCGGAGCTTCGGTGCGTGCGCGGGGGGCGCCGCCTTGGGGGGGGCCCGGCGTGATGTCATCCCTGCCCCCCGCCCCTCCAGGCCAGACAGGGGGATCGGCCGGGGGCGGCAGGCGGGAGCGGCTCCTACCGCGGCTGTTCGTACCAGCCCCTGCGGCCGGAGGGGGCCGCGCCCTGGGCGCCGGGGACGGGCTTGCGCCCCTCGGAGCGACTGCCCTGGCTCCGCCGGGGGCCGTCCCGCAGCGCGGCAGTGGGTGGCGCAAGGACCGCGGCGGGAGGGGGGCCGGGGCTGCGGCGCGCTGGGCCTCGGCTCGGGCCGTGTCCCTCCAGGTGTCTCAGACGTGGCTGGTCCGCAGGGCCTGAGCGCGGCGCCTCGTCCAGGCAGAGCCGCGTCCCTCGTCCGTGAACCTTCCACTTCTGAAAAATTTCCCGTGCGGCCCCGCATGGGCGCGGCTGAACAGCGGGCGCAAGTCGTGTGGTGAGACCAGGTCCCTGGCTGCCACCGCTCGCCCTGCTGTGCCTCCTTTCCTGTTGGAAAAAGGGAGCTGCAACTCCTGCCCTAAGGAGGCAAACAAAATCTGCCTCTTCTTTCTAACAGCCCTGCTGATGCGCTGCTTGTTTAAAATATTCCGGAGGCCCAGAACTGCCTGGCTCAGGGCATTTTGTAATGATACATGCAGAACAAAACAAAAAGGCTGCAACCAGCCTCTGAAGGCAGGATTGGGTCAAGGCAGAAGGAAGAGTAGCAGGCTGAGTATGGCAAACATGTCATGTTTGAGAGCAGTGCCACTAATGAACTCCAGCCAGAGCTGCTGAAATTCTGCTTTCTTTCCATCTAGCTCTTCAGCCTTTTTCAGCTGGTGGTTGTCATTTTGCAGTCTGCAGAAGTTGTATTACCCTCCCCCCCCATGCAGTATCTGATGTACTTGTTTTTACAACACAGTCATGCTTGGCAGTCTCTACAGGATCTAGGCCCTTTCTGTGCTTGGCTCTCTGCATGTGAGCAGGCATGACTTTAGTATCCAAGATGTTATTAGTTTTGTTCAAAATTAAACTGCTGATCTGTTCCTCGGAACACAAGTCTCTCGGAGCTATGAATTTTTGTAATGGCTTCTATGGCTTCTTATCTGGAAGCCTTAGGGCCTTGGATACATGCCTGCTGGTGGGTGAGGGAGCAGCGAATCAAGGGTGAATATAAACAAACCAGGATAGCATGTGTGCTCAGCTGTCTTGTACATGGTTGGTCACTGCTGTATTTTATGCTCTTTCTCAACCACATATCAAAAGCTGATAAACTTCCTCAGAAAAAAAATGTTGGTTCCTTTAGCAAATGCCTGCTGTTAACATGTCAGAGGCAGCTGCTGCTTCTACAGAAATCATGGGACAGGCCCTCTCCGTTCAGTCAGCTCAGCCTTTCTGCAGGCCAAACCAAAAGGCTCCTGGTGTCTGAAAGAACACAGGATTAAAGTAGCTTAGGAGGGGCAAGGGGTAGGGTGGGGAGGGAGTCAGACCAGGCAGCTGCTGGTGCTGCTTGTTGTTGAGCTCTTTTCCACTTGCCCTTTTGCTCTCTCAGCTGACTGGCTGGCTGCGCCCTTTGCTGGAGGAGGGTTAGTGTCCCACACAACTGCATTGGTTCAGGCCTGAAATTGCTCTGTTGAAGAAAGTAAATACAGCATGTTTTCCTCTGCAACAACAGGGGCAGGAAGTGTTTGTTTACAGTGCAATGGGGAGGGCATTATGGAAAATACTTCCAGCCATGCGGGACTCCCAGTTTGTGTCCCTTTGAATGTCTCAAGGCTCTACAGAATTGGAACAGGAGCAGCAAGAGTCTGGAATACAGTTGTTTACTATGTGAGCAGAGGTTTCTGGTGTTTGGCACATAACTTGCTCTGTGCTTCCCCCTTGCTTGTTGATGCTGTTTGTGTCTTGGATTTATGTAGTCTTGTAGAATACTCCACCACCCTCTCTGTGTCCAGCAATATACTTCTTCTCTACTCTGTGTTCTTAGGAAGATTTTGCCCAGGTCCGGAACACTTCTCTGGCAGTTCATCCCTGTCCTATTTGAAGATACCTTCTAGGGCAGATCAGATCTTTGTTAGTCAGGTCTGTTTCCAGCCAATGGGTTTCTTTTAACAAGACACTGACTGAGCCATAGTTAAAACCAGGCTATTTTTTCCAGCTTTGTAAATCCTTCTTGGAAGCCTGAAAACATAATTTAATTTGTCTGTTTTCCTTTTGGCCTGACTTGACTTGAGTTATGACTTGAACAGAGCTGTACCTGCCAGTTACAGTGCTGACTTTGTCCCTTTTTATGGGCTTGATCCTGTATGCCCCGAGTTATTTGTGCACTTACAGCATTTGCAGGGTCAGGCCTGGAGAGCTATATCGTACATGGTGCTAATGAAAGGTGCCTGACAGCTCTGACATCTACAGCAGAGGTGCAATGTGGCAGCAGGAGCATGAGTTCCTCTTGTGGAGCTCCACTGACATGCTTCAATCCTGATCTGAAGGTGGACATTGCTTTATTTTGGGCCAAAGAGATTAAATATGCTCTTGGCCGTTATTCAGGCCTTGACACCTCTGCCAAAGCAGCCAGAGGGGCTGCCAGCAGTAGTGGTCTTTGTGAAGTGGTTGCTTGGAGGAAGTTCTGAAATTAGCTCATTAAATTCAGACATTGAGCCAAGCAACTTGTGTTTTATTTCAGGGTGGTTGTGTTATGGTCAGTTGTATCCTTTTGGGATAAGGTCACAAGCTGTGAGAGGACATTGTGGGAGCCCAGCTGTACAAACCTGTTAACAATGACATGTTATTTCCTGGTGATGCCATTAAAGTTCCCCTCTGAACTGTGAAAGGAATGAACCCTTCAGGGTGGTTACTAATAGCACCTGGGACCACCAAGAAGCTGACTGTGCATTCACACTGGCTGAACTGTAGTGGACAGGCTGCCAGTGACTTCAGAACAGCTTGGTTAAAGGTGCACCAAGTCTAACAGCTCATCAAGCTAGCAGGGGTAAGGCCTGCTAGCTGCAATTGCCAATGATACAGAAGGGAGTGGTGGCCAGCATCACAGCCAGCTGCATCTGGAGCAGGAGTCAATTTGCACCTCTGGAGCAAGGGCTGTGGGCAGCCTTACCTGCTCTACCCTCACCCTGTGGCAGAAAAATTCAAGTCTTGCTGTAGTATAATGTTTGAAGTCGGCTTCTCTAGTCACATGTGCTGAGCAGCTCACTAGCTTGCAACAAAACAAAACAAAAGTGGCCTGATGTCCTTGTCACCTCTTAAGTTAAAGTGACACTCTCTATTGAAGAGTATCAACTTTCAATAACAAAAAGTTTCTCCTATGGGAAACCCACAAGGTGGTATCCATATACGAACAGATCAACCTTCCTTAGGCACTTCGCAGGCTGTCATGTGTTTCCATGCCACACCCATTTCTCTGAATCCCCCTTCTTATATTTGATAAAAAAAGTGACTGGATTCAGAAAGCACTTGCAGCCAAGACCGTCCTATGAGAGGATAATGAAGAGAAGATGCTGCTTGGTGAGTCTTCTGTTGTGGGCCTTGTATTTACCATGAGGAAACCTGTCTTGCAAGTAGCTCTTAGCCCACCCCAAAACACCTGAAAATCCATTCTCTTCATGTTTAGTGTTCAAGCCTACTCCAGAACAGTAGCATAGGAGACATCACTCATCAAATGTGAGTTGTCTCCTTGGAATGGACTTCTATGTTGCTTTCAGTTTAGACAGTGCATTGCATAACTCAGTACAGAATATTAAAACCAAGCTTGTTTACATAGATCTGATTTATATTAGTGACCGTGGGGGGCTTTAACATGCTTTTACAGTGTATAGTACAAGGTTGATATTAGCAAACTATGTTTCATAGTTTCTAGGGTCGGAAGGGACCTGAGCAGATCATCTAGTCCG
>NW_017728922.1:16341769-16369702 GCF_001723895.1 Crocodylus porosus
CCGTTATTCCTGGTCACTCCTGGCGGTGCTCGGGGGAACAAGATCCCCCCTCAGCCTTCTCTTTTGGAGGCTGAACAGGTTCAGGTCCCGTAGCCCCTCCTCATAGGGCCTGCCTTGTTGTCCCCTGATCCTATGAGTGGCCTCCTCTGGACCCTCTCCATGCTGTCGAATGTTCAATGTTAGAAATGTGTTCGATGTTAGAAATGTGTTTAGTTTTTCTTGTACTCGCTTTCCAGCTAGACGTGCAATGTGAATATCAATTTTTGTGTGATAACAAAAGATGCAAACTGACTGCCAGGAAAATAGGCTGGACTATTTTGCATTTGTTGCTGGGAGGTGCTTGCAGCAGATAAAGTCTTGTCAAGCCAGTAAGGAATGGATGATCCACTGACTAGGATTCTGTTCCTGCTTCTGTGCGCTGGAGGATGTGTAGCCCCAGTCTTCTGCTTTGCTTTCTCCATCTGTAAAAGGAAGATAATGCTGTTCCCCCTCTGCAATATAAGTGGATCCCTAGATAAAAAGGGCAACAACTACAGCAATAATTGTCAGTTGTGAAGGAATTACTTGATGCCTTTTGTGCTTGATTGGAAATAGGCTGGGGATGCAGAAAAGAGTAGTCCGCATATGACCTTAAGGACAGGGTTTTTTTGTTTGTTTTTTTTAAAGCAGGAGTTCCCACATGGGCCTTGTACACAAATATGCCTGGCCACATGCATAAATCTACAATTGGAGTAGCTTAGCTCACTTTCACAGTAGTGGAAGTGTGAAGTCTTCACACATGGAGTTGAGCTTGTGAGTGCTTTCCTAGCCCTAGAAGTGATAGGACTTCTTTGTTCCCTGGAAGCTGCTGGGGTGGTGGGGTTTGTGTGCTACTACATGTTATGTCTTCGTTTCCTAGCTCTTAAGCCGCCTGTTTGGGAAAGTTTTCAGTTGGTTACAGGCTGCCTTGCAGAGCTGATGTTAAAGCTGTTACCATGGGGAACAAAGACAGAGGAACATGTCAACTTACAGCTGCAAAAGTCACTTGCAGAAAATAACCTTCTAGCATTTTGGAGGGTGGGAATCTTGCCATTCCTGTTCCAATGCAGCTGGAACAGTAATAAACACTGAGCAAAGGACCAGTTACTCTGCATCTGGAACATTTTTGTAACTCATCCAAATCCAGTGCAAGCACCGCGCAGAAAGCAGTGGCTCTTGCCAGCCCTGCCTAGTGAGACCCAGGGGGTTGTGCATTCAAGCTTGGCTCTGGGTGAGCCATCTGTCTTCTCATGCTGCAGTTCTTCCACATCTTGAGTGTTTCCCTTGTAGAGAGTAGAACAGTCATTTGCTACCCAGACTTACTCTATGATATCTCTTGTTATGGGGTGTTAAGGGTTCTGTCAAGAAGAATTAGCCCCTATTTTATTAACTGTATTTTAAAATGAAATGTGTTGTTAATCAACGAGCCAGTGGTTTCTATACCTATTGGAGTACACCACACCCATCCTTTTCCTAGCATTATCCTGGATGCCTTCAGCTCCTGCAGGCTGCCTGCCAACAGCTGAAATGAATTGAAGGGAAAGCTTATATTCTCAAATGGTGTGGGCCTGATCAGCTCCCTCAAACCAGTGGGAGTCTCATTTCACTGCCAGGAATCTGGTCCTGTGGCACCCCCACTATCGCAGCATCCCCCTCTTGCTCTCTTACTCTTTCTTCTCCCTCCTGACTCAAAGGGCAGCAGCAGCTTGTAAATTGTCTTTAAGCAAAGGGGCACGTGACTGTTTTTCCCCTGGTCTCCAGTTACTTATCTAGGTTAAGCTTCTACACGCAGGCGTGTGAAATGAAGCGGTAAACTTTATCCCTCCCCCCACCACCCCAGCAGCTGTCACTGAGCCACAGCGTGGTGCAGGTCTGTGGGGTAGAGGGCAGATCCAGAATCCTTTTGCAGGTATGTCAATACTGGTAGCACACTTCTGTGATGCCTTCAGTCTGAAGTGACCCATAAGTGCTTTCTAGAGTTGGCTGTCTCCATTCCTTTTTTTTTTTTTTTAATATGTACTGGAGTACACATTCGTATCTATAAATTAGTTGTACACCTTTTGGTGGCCGAGGGGGGGCTAGTATGTGGGCACCTAATGCAGAATATGTTTGTGTACCAGTGCCTATGTGTTGTCTCCATGTAACCTGGTGAGAGGGATTATGGTAGCGTGGCAGCATGCATAGAAAGGTTATGTTGGTTTAAGTTTGGCTCGCACAGCTTGTGTGGCTTGGCTTGCTACCCCCTTAGCGAAGCCATAAATGCAGATTTGTCAACCCCAAAGATTCAACTCTTTGAATTGTACTCAAAAAACGTTTTACAAAATTGGCTCAAAGCTTGTAGGATTTAAGAAAATTGGGGTGGGGCGGAGTCTTTTTTTCTTTGCTTGTTTGGGCAGAAAAAGCCCCGAGCACTCAAAAGCCACAAGAGGGCTGGAAACTTACAAACTTACATGGAAATTTACTTACTTAAAGCTGATGTTCCCAAGTCATCATTTGAATCCAGAAGTTGTGCCTTTAGAACACCACTGTATGACATGAACTTGGGGATAATATTGGCCAGTCACACTAGCAAAACATCATACCGCCCTGAAGCATTGCATGTCCTGTCAGTGCTGCAAACAGGAATTGCAGCATCACTATATATCCCTCCACCAGGTACCTTACATACAATGAGCTCCAACAGTCCAAGCCTCTGAGGAAGAGGGGAAAAAATATCCAGTGATCAAAACTTTATACTTTCTCGTAAGAGCATGTGCTTATCCCTGATGACTTGTGGATCATTTGGGGTTCAGAGAAAGTATAAAGTTTAATAAGGTGTTTAATAAGCTAAAATGCCCATATCTAGGCCTGCAGTATACTTCTCACTTATGTAGCAGTGAAGTCCACATGAGAGATTGACAAGCTCATCTGCCCTCTTTCTAAAAATTCAGCTTACTTTCCTGGATGTGGAATTCCATGCACCCAAACTTACCCTGACCCAAGGAAGACCAGCTCTTTGGAGGTTTGGACACAGGATGGTTTTCTGGTCCATAACTATGTGACTATTGGGTCATAAACAGGGGTGTGCTTCTGGTAGTTGGTAGGACGCTTGACCTTGAAAGACCAGGGTGTGATTACTGCATCAGTGTTTATTAGCATTCATCTGGGATGGCCTGCATAACTTGCCCTTGGCTTCAGCATTCCTAGTACTGTACTCAGTCCAGAGCTGTGTTGAATAAAACCTGCCAAACCCCACTTTATTCCTTCCTTTCCCATAAAAAAAAAAATATTCTCTGATAGTTCCCTGCTAAAGTGTCATCCCTTCTGCAACTATTTAAGCACAGCAAAAATATATCCCATTTTAGGCAAGAATCAGAAAGTGATCCTATTGCTGGTTGTAAATTAAGAGAATGTAGCTAGAGGGGTGGGAATTAGGGGGACTATGGGGCATGCAGCCCCACTCTCCACCAGCTGAATGGCTGCAAGTAGCTTGTAGTGCCATCTTCCTGAACAAAACAACTCTTGATACTATATGGGTCAGAGTGAGGAATGGTATTTGTTATTTTTCCATTACCACACCCTGCAAGAGCCTGGGTTTCTCCTTAAGGTCTGCCATCCATGCATTGACCCTCCATAGCTTGAAAGCTGGTAAGTTCATAGCCTGAAGAGGTATGGTAGGAGGGCACCCTGTCTGTCTAGTTGCCCTTGACCTAAACGTATCCTTCCAATCAGTGTTGATTCCCTAATGCACCTGCACTACAGGAAAACCCATTTCATTGTTTCCTTGTGTTCCCCACCCACTCAGTGTGCCTCTCTTTCCTATCCTTTGTAAGCTTCCTGTAGCAGGGACTGTTATCTTGCTGTGTTTGATGTTGTGCAAAGTGCTATACAGTCTGGGCTGGGGCTGCTGCTCTAATGCAGCTGACCCATTCTTACCTCCATAAGAGTTTGTCCTAAAATTTTCTTCCTACAGCCTCTTCTCTTCAGTTCTCTTGAATTGATTCACAGGTCTCCTCACTGCCATGGTTAATGTTGGGGGGATGGATTCATGTGAAGACCAGTCTCCAGGATACCACATTTTCTCTAAGTAGAGATGAACCATGTATCTCACTAGGAAATCTCTAGACATGCAGAGAGGAGGTGTATACAAGAGGGTACCAGACTTTACTTTTCCATGTAGGTACAGCACATGTGCTCTTGGATAGTGCCCTCTAGCACTGGTGAAGCTGAAGGATTCACCTTTGGTGGGAAGAAAACATGATGCTCATCTTGAGTTCTCTCAACAGAGAAGACATAGTGGTGCTATGGAAGTCTGTTTGCAGGGAACTTAAAAATAGCTCATTAACTTGGAGCAGTTTCTCAAGTTAGAGACATCACCTCTGAGGCAGCTCTAGCTTAGATCAGTTAGCAGCTGAAGGGAAACAAACTTCTACCATTTTTGCTCTAATTCTCATTGCAAATTGGGCCCAAAATATTAACCATGCAACACACTCTGAAAGGAATTAGTGTAGTCTTCATCCCTTCTCCAGTCTAGACAGGTCAAGACTATTTAGCCATATGAATTTTATTGGGCTCAGTACAGGGGTAACTGGATAAAGTGAATGACCTGAGATAGGTGAGATTAGGTCTGATGGTCCCTCTGGCCTTAAACTACATTGAACCTATGAAAGAGAGGGACAGCAAGCACTTGCTTGCATTTTCGTTCAAGGAAGTGCTCGAAGACTGGATCTTGGTCACTTGTGTGTGTACATGGAGCACTTTGTACATCCTAGTCTAGGATTTCTTGGGGTTCCAAGGAAGTTGGCTGAGCTGTGTGGTGGTCTGTGCCCCTGGAGGTCCCTGCATACCACACAACTAGTATGAAACTAGGAGCTCCTTAAGCTTGCTAAGGAGCAAAAGGTCTGTTTTAAATTTCCTCTGCAACTTCTGTCATTCCAAGTTCTCTCAGCCTCCCATAGGGTTCCCCAGGCACCTGTTGTAGATCAAGGCCTCCTTACTTTACTCCAGGGCTCTAGCCCAGATATCTGTTGCTCCTGTTTTTCCCCAGCAGTGTTGCTCCAGGGAGAGACCCGGACTACAAGCCCTCCGAAAAGAAAAGCTTGTTGATCAGCCTTTCTCATGTTGCAAGCCTTGGCCATTTACGAGGAGCCTAGGCCAATCCACAAAACTGTGGCTAAACAAAAGGTCTCAAACCCTGTTTCTGAGGGACTGTAGTGTAGACCTTTGCAAATGTGACAACTAGCTTAGTCAGCAAAGTAAAGGAAGCCATCAAACATAATTAAAGCACAGGGCCTGAAAGGAGATAAGGGTAGACCATACATGAAATAATCCAAATATACTATATCATAGCTTTATCTTACAATATTAGTGATTTATGCAACCAAATGTATTGGATGCTATTTTGCTATATAATAAGATATTTTTTTTTTTTGTTTTGTTAAGAAGTTTAGATATTTTGTAAAAACAAAAACAGCCTTGTCAGAGAAGACCATAAACAAAAGGTAAAAAAAGAAACAAGCCAGTGTTGAGCAGCACTCCACAATGGGGGAGGAAGAGAGATTAAAAAACCCTCCCTCTTTCTTTCCCAAGGATATAAATCCCAACTAATTGACACCTTCCAAGTCTGCAAGAGATCTGGTTTAGTCCAGTTCCAAAAGTTTCAGTGGAACAAATTTAAATAAAACCAATCAGAGATCATTTATTAGAATTTTAGAACCAGCCATCTATAAACATTGGGCATAGGCTGGAGGGAGATTTGGAGAACTAAGAAAACTCAAGAAGGGCTGCTGCCAAATCTGTGTGCCACCCTTCTTCCACTACTCAAGTCTCCCCAGCCAATGTAGGTGAGAATCTATGCTGTGCTGTCACAGGTAGCCAGGTAGACTTCGGGATAAGTGTTTATGTATGTGTTCACATTTTAAAGTGCAAGCAAATAAAAGGTTGGGCTGTAAGCCTGTTTCTGCCTCTTATCAGTAGCCTACCCATAAGCTTATGTGTAATCTGGGTAACATGTGACATCTCCACATCTTTCTGTATTGGTTGCTGACTGTTGTGGCCCTTTTCGATCCCAGTCTGGAAATTGGTCTGTGTACCAAGCGTGTACTAAAGCTAATCATCCTGCCCAATGTTTCTGATGCCAACTTAAGAGATGAATATAGAAAAATTGTAAAGAGGTTTACTTTTCCCCATATACGCAGGCCTGTTGTTTTAGACAATGGAACTAGACTGAGTACTTAAATATCATTTCTGTAATCCAACTTCCCATCTGCCAGCCCAAAGCTGCTGCTTCTGGATTCCCTGTAGAGGAAGCCAAATAAACTGTTTGCTGAAATACAAGACCTTGGAAATTACTGCTTTTGTACAACCTTGCCAGTTTCTGGCACTGCCTAAAGCTGGTATCTTCCTTCTGGGATGCCCTGTGACTTACCAGCTTTGAAGCCGTCTGCAAACTTTGCTAAAAATCCTTAGCAGTTGAAGTGGCAGTTGGAGAAGAAATACGAAATACATTTTTCCTGGCTTATATCACACTACAAAAATATTCCTAGTTTCCAAGTGGCCCTTGCTATTAAGTGTCTTTTGGGAGAGTCAAGTAGCTCTTGTGTTTATCTTGTTGCTGTTTTGAGCTCGTATGCCATGGAAGTGGGGGGAGGCCCTGCTTATTAATTCTTATGTGGTGACCTCTCTTGTAAGCCAGGAGATAGCTTGTGTGCTCACTATATGAATACCTTAATAGCTGAAGGTCTCCAAATGGCCTCTGAACATAGATAGCATGCTTAATTCTCATCCTGTTTAAACCTGGAGGAGCCCCTGAGTTACAGGTGCCTAGGAGGCCATGTTGATTTCCCCTTCTGTGAGGTGACATGCAAGAGAATGAGTAACTGTACATAGCAATGTAAATGTTTCTGGTTCAGTTGTAAGCAAGCCAAAGAGATATGGTGCCTAGATGATATAACAGTGGAAGCAGCCTCATGTTTATTAACTAAACTACAATTTATATATGCAGTGCCATCTGCCTGCAGAGGTATGTGATGCTTAATATTTGGGGGGTGGGGAGTGGTTATTTATATATATATATAGTGGTAACCATCACAGACTAGTAGATGAATCCACTCTGCTCTCTGAAAGCTCACACACACACATCTGCTAACTGGATGTGTTTTACACAGTGCCCTGAGACGATCTGGTGAACTGTCTAGGGGCAGAACCCTGCCTTGAGCACATTCTATAGTAGGATATGGCAGCAGTCGGTGATACCCACCAGAGGGACAGGATGGGACCTAGATGATCTTCCAGTGTATCTAGGCCCTAGACTAGCGATGACTTTAGTAACTTAGTCTGTAATCAGCACTCTGAATTTGACCCCCAAGCAAATGAATTTCCAGTGAAGCTGGTGTAGCAGCAGGCACTTGGAATGGGCAGCAGTATGTAGCACTGGCTGAAGCTTGTGGCTGGCCTTGGTTGGGCAGCCCTTGATAGAGTATGCTATAAGATGGCAGCCTGCAGCAGAGGAGAAATTCTACCATCCCTTGGCCAGCTGCTTGTTCTGCACGTGTGTATGTCCCTCATCTCTGAGCACCTCCTGGCATTTAATGTATTTATTTCCAAGGCTGGGAAGAGCTACTATTCTTATTTTGTATATATGAGGATCTAAAGTACAGTGGGTTGGCTAAAGTCACAAAGCAAATGGAAGGAATTTGGTTACTGTGGCAGGGCAGGGAGAAGAACCTGAATTTCCTATGGCTTAGGCTAGCACCTTAACCACAAGACCATCCTTTCCTCTGGGTGAGCTGTACACCTGAGGGAAACCTTGGGATGTTGCTGCTACCTGACTCATGCAGAGCAGAAGTCAAGGTACCTCTTGGCAAAGGGAGGCCTTTGTCCCTTCTCCCTGTTCCAGATGGGAGTGAGAGCTGCAATTCCTGCCTGTTCCTTAGGACATTAGCTGCAGCAGGAGCAACACAAACATCACATGTTAAATGGGCAGCAGCTGCAATGATTTGTTTGGGGTTTTTTCCCCTTTTTTCTCTTTTTTTGGTGGGAGTGGGGCAGGGGCAGGAGTGGGGAGATTTCTAATCTCACTAGTCTGGCATAGTTAAGAAGTTGGGGGGTGAGGATTATATTACTTATTTTAAGTAATACAGTGCAGATGTCAGTTTGCCATTACAGAATGTTTCCTGTTCTGCCCCTCTAATCTGTCTGCAGTTCATTTCAAAGGGGACTTTAATTTTGCTGAAATGGCCTACAGTTAGTTACCTGGGACTTTCTGCAAGTAATTGTCAGTGTCTTGCACTGAAATGAGGAGTGTCTAAGGGTGCGTCTCTACTGCAGGATGTAGTGGCGTGTAAAGGTGCCTGAGCCATGACAGCATGGGACTTCAGCAGGCTAATTCACACTTTTCAGTTGAGTAAATCAGCTCACACAGGGCTATGTCTACACAAGACATTCATTGTGCAGTAGATTAATTGACTGCACAGTAAACATTGCACGTTTACATGTGTGCCCCTATTAGGCTGGAGTAAACTAATTAACTTTGCAGCAGGATAGTACTATTAAATACAAGTCCTGTCCTGGTGTGAAGTTTTTTACTCTGCAGCAGAGCATATGTGGATGTTGATGCGGCTGGCTGGAGCATGAGCGTGCTGCTTGCCAGCTAGCCTAAAGCACCCTCATGCCCTAGCCAGCCCCTCTGCAGCACATTTTGCCAGGGGCAGCAGCTCTAAGCTAGCAAGCTGACCTCCCAGGCTCTCTGCTAGGTGGGGCTGCTGCAACCCAGCTCAATGTCCTGTGCTCACATGTAGATCATGCACCTGAGAGCAATAAATTCTGGTGCAATAAGCTCTGGAGTTTATTCATATACATTAATTTGCGTGTGAAGACAAGCCTGCAGAGCCCCAGGTTGCCATGGCTAAATGGTTTCAGTGCCCAAGCTAGTGTTGGTGTACCACAGTGGATGCACCATATGTATGGTCCCTGATGCAATACAGACAGTGCTCGGACTTATGACACAGTTGGTTCCTGAAAGCTGCATCTTAAGTTGAAATGTTGTAATTCAGAACTGATTTTTACCATAGAAAACAACGTTATAAATGGGGGACTGGTTCCTGAACCAAAGCCCGATACTCTGTTTTCACCAAAAATAACTCATAATGTTGTACTCAATCAATTATAGATGAATAATATAGCTACCTTAATGTATTTATATTGTAAATAGCAATCGCATTAATTTGGAAGGACTTCTTTGAGGTGACTTTGCTGGACTTTTTGAAGGGCTCTTGGCTGGAGTCTTCTCAGGAGGCTTGGCTGCAGGTTTTTCTGGAGTCTTGTCTGCTTTCTTAAAGAAAGCATCCAAGGAAGCTTGGACAGATGTTTTCCAGGGAGATGGGCTATGCAGTGAACATGTTCACTGGCATGGCATTGCATGGGATCAAGCATTGTAAGGTTGAAACTGACATCCAGAAAGTTGAAACAGGGTGTCAGTTTATAAATGGTGTGTGAAACATTGTAACTCAAAACATTGCAAGTTGAGGACTGCCTGTATTAGTTTTTGCACTGCCTGCTCTTACTCTTGCGGGAATCCTGTTAAGCAGGGCAGCAATAACTGGACCTTTCAGGAGTGCATTGTTGAACCAGAGAGGAACCCACTCCATGTCTGAGCACAGCTGTGCCTTTCTTGTGTAGGAATTTGGCACTGGTTTGCTGCAGGGGTTGTATGTATCTGAGTGTTGTAATATCTGGATAAGCACAACTAGGTCAGTATTTGCATTTGTCTTTGGGTATAAAAGGGCTATTTTGCCTTGGGAGGATGCACTCATGATGCTGAAATAAGGTGAGACATCGTCATCTTATGGCACTTCCATCTTCCAGGAACTGCAGTATCTTTTAGAAGATCAGGCAGTGCATTATTTTGGCCCCCCAAAACTTTATAAAAATCTACAAATTTGAAAATCATAAACACATAATGGAAGAATAACTATGTTGCCTTGTGCCAGCTTTGTGTTGCTTTATGTCTCAAGCTGGACTGTTTAACCTTCCCTGGGCTGCCTTTCTGTGGATAGAGCAGGTGATTTGCCCCATGTTTAGCTTCTGAATCTGATACAGAGTCCCAGCACTGGGGGCAGTCTTAGAGAACAGTATCCAGCTCTTTCCCTGTGTGGGGGCTGTACCTAGTGTGGTCCCCTCTATTCAGTGTTCTCAGACATGGATGGGAATTGGAGGGGTGCCCTGTGCCTGCTTTTGCTATAGAAATGACTTCTTTGTCATCACTTCTTATGGAAAAGCAAACCTGTGATAGTGCAAGATTGAAATGACTGGATGTACTAGAACCTCCCCTTTTACTCTTGGCTTTACTCCTCCCATAGTCCCCTGGCAGATGTTTCATTTGTCTCATGCTATATGCAAATATTACATAATAAATCTTTAATGTGCTGACTGGTTATGTGTTCAAACTATCATAGGATACTTCTGCACCACAAAAATGTTGCCATTTCAATAAGCAACTTCTTTGTGGCTTATCCTCTTCATTCTTATCCAGCAATAAACTGGTTTAATATTTGGCATGCTATTTGTTGTGTGATACTTGCATAGAACATGTAACAAATTAACATCTGCCAGGGGCAGTAGTGAGTTTGGACATAAATTCTCTCTACCTGCAGTAGTGTTTGTAGCCACAAATCGATGATGGTGACCTGGGTGACTTTTTGATAGGGATTAAGGTTCCGTACCAGATTGGCCTTTAAAAGCAAATGGGAAGATGGTAAGGACAGCAAAAGTGCTGTTGGCTATGGGCTTAATACCTGTCAGATCTGGAGAAACAGCGTATGCCTGCGAGCCAGAAAAGCCAGGACCGAAACTTTCAAAAACAGGTCCCCCAAAAATGGGGAGCTCTGCTGAGGTGAAAGAGCTGTCAAGTCCTGCGGTACTTTGGGAAGCCAGGCTAGTATTTATGGGGATTTTTGGAGCAGAGCTTCATACTCCTAATTCTGAAAATCCCTGTGATTGTTCCCAAATATCTTTTGCCTTTTCTATAAGGCAAAGATGTCTCCCTGTTCTACAAATAGGCAAACACTTCCCCACCTCCAGGGTTTATTGTTGCAATAAAGTTCTGAGCTAAAAGGGGCTATGAAAGGTGCTAAGCAATGATCTGTCCATTTGGAGCTTGTTGGGCTGAGTCACTGGGGCAAAAACTAGCAAAGTAGATCTAATGAACATTGTCTCCATCAGTACCATATCTCTCTTCTCAGCAAAGCTCAACATGCATGGCTTAGGCTGAGTGCCCAGCTATACCCATTCAGACTTCTTCTCAAAACTCTTTATTCTCTTTCCTTCTCAGCGGATCGTTGTAAAGAGGTGCAGCAGATCCGAGAGCAGCATCCAAATAAAATCCCGGTAAGTGCTCCCCCTCCCTCTTGTATGGGTTTGTTTGAACTGCTCTTTCAGGGTTTCTGATAAATTGTATGCTGTTGGGCAGAACCCTAAGAGCCACTACCTGGGGTTGTGGTGCTTTGGCCCCTAAGCCAACCCAGTAAACTACATGAAGGTATGTTTCTTCCCATCCTCCCTTGTGCATGTGAGCTGATCGGAATAACTCATTGCCTGATGCCACTTCTGCGTCTTGTTACAGCTCAGCATCTGCCTCCCCAAGGGGCAAGCAGTCAATTCGACCTCAACTACTTCAGTGGCAGTCCTGGATAAGAGTAAAACTGAAAAATGCCCAAGTTCATTTTTGCAGTTGCAGAGCAGTGAACAGGGGGCTACTGAGGACAAATTGGAGAATGTCTGTTTGCATTTAACTAATAGTCCTAGCGTGAATAATTCATTACACCCCTGTTTTTGCCTCAGTCTCTGAATGGACACAGCACATCCTAAAATCACGTCTGGGTAGCAGGATTCAGTGTGGATTCAGTGACATCAAACTTAAATGATGGCCAAAAGCCTCCACTGCCTTTAGGCTATCTAAACTTGATCCCATTGAATCATCTCACTGGCTTCCTACTAGCCTTCTATAAGACCGAGTTCTTAGGGTAGATGTTTTCTTCTGCTTCCTTTTCTCTTTGGTACGTGTAGCCTTGTTTTCCCCTAGTAGCATGTGTCCCCCTTGTTGGAGGAAAAATATTTACCTTGGAAAATGTCTGCTTTCTGCATGTCCCTAAAATGTGCCCAGGACTGGCATAGGCATTCATGATGCCTAAGCTGTAGGCAACCATTGGGATCATGGTATGTGCATAAGAGGCCTAGTCAGGTGCCTGATGAATGTGCTTATACAGAGTCCTGTGACCATCGCACCAATACCTTTTGATGTGTATACCTATGCAAGAGTATGGAAGAGTGGAGGCTGCCCTAGACCTACCGTCCCCCGCTTTAGAATCCAAAAGTTAGGCTGAGTCCAGACATTCAGTGCCGTGATGGCTATAGGTTCTGCCAAAGAGCAACATGTAAAACTGCTGCTAACTGCCTCATGCCTCAGTGAGGGCATGTGTCTACCAGGATGATGTCCCTTAGATTTTCTCCAAACAAGGAGTACCTACAAGGCAGTTGAGGGGCTAGGGTTTTGAGGTGACCTATATTCATCTGACTCTGGAGGCTGCAACATTGTGGTATTTTATAGGAGCTACCCCACCATGAGTAGCCCCACCACGTTGCCACCAGGACCTCCATTTGGATGTAGTTCACAGTCATACCCAGGACCTGAGCACATAACATACAAAGGTACAGGATCTAACTCAGTCTGCTTTTATAGAGGAGGCCTGTTGCTGATCTCTCACCTATGGAATGACTCTAAATATAAAATCGTAGAAAAGTGGGGCTGGAAGGGCACTTAGGAGGTCATCTAGTCAAGCAGGGTCATCTTTGTGCAAGCCATCTTGTACTATGTTAGTCTAACCTGTTCTTAAAGCTACGCAAACAACACCCTTGCATAACTACCAGGCACATTGCCCCCAAATGCCTAGAACACTTTAACATGCTGGAGATGAAGCAGGAAAACAAGGGCACTGTCAATTTCCTGTCACTGCAGTAACGAAAATAGTTTCTTAAAATACAGGTTTCCCTCGCCAACTATGGTTTTGCCAACCATGGTTTTGAGTATCCATGCTTAATATCTATATACCATTTTGGCTACCACAGTATACAGTTTTGAGTAACTAGTTTTCCATGGCTGTGCATCAGCCCACCGCCTGCGATTTCAAATCACTCAAGCTCTTGCTAGCCACCTGTGGCGCTCCCATCTCCTCACACACACTCAGTCACGCTGTTGACATCCAGTCGCAGGTGCTCCACATTTTTCTCCTAATTTCTTTGTGATTTTTGCATTTGGCCTTTAATCATGGCCTCTAAATGAATGAGTGGTGAAGGTCAGCAATTTGTGAAGAGGGCAAGGAAAGTGATGTCCTTTGAAACAAAATTGGAGTTGTTGGATCATCTAGTACATGGAGAGAGTGTGACAAATGTAGGGAGGCATTTGGTGGGAACGAATTCACTGTGAAAACCATTAAGAAAAGTGAGGCTACTATTATGGTTAGTGTTGTGAGTGGTACACCGGGAAGTGCTAAAGTGACTTTTATGCCACGTGATCATAGCTTAGAAAAAATGGAAAAAGCACTTAAGCACCTGGATTGGAGCCCAGACACAGAAGAAAGTACCTTTGAGCAGCCAAGTGATATGTGAGAAGGCAAAGCGAATTTACGACCACATCATCCAGAACTTGTGGGGGGGGGGCCACACAAGTGAACGGACAAGTTTTCTAGCCAGCAAGGGGTGGTTTGAGAACTTTTAAAAGGAGACATGAGTTCTACAATGTGAAGATTGTGGGGGATCAGCTTCAGCAGACCACATAGCTGCTTCCCAGTACCAGCCTGAGCTGAAAAAGCTGATTGAGGAAAAGGGTTATAAGCCAGAGCAGGTCTTTAACACTGATGAGATGGATTTGTGCTGGAAAAGAATGCCTTCCTGAACCTTCCTATTGAAGGAGGGGAGGTCTGCTCTGAGCTTCAAGGCAGTGAAGTACAGGATAAGGTGACTTTATGGTAAGGCCAATGCTCCTCTACAGGTCACACAACCCATGTGCTTTCAAAAATAAAAACAAGAACCACCTGCCCATCTTTTAGAGGTCCAACCACAAGGCATGGGTTACTGCCACTGTATTTATGGATAGTTTAACAACTGTTTTGGCCATGAGGTGGAGCAGTACCTTACATCCAAGTCTTTGAACTTCAAAGTCCTACTGATATTGGGTAACGCTCCTGGCCACCCAGAGACAGTCCAGTTTGCACACTAATGTGGAAGTGACGATTCTCCCACCCAACACAACTTCCCTGTTACAACCACTGGACCAGGGTGTAATGAGTACATTCAAGAGCTATTACACCCAGTGCATTTTCAGCTGCATCGTGGAGGCGATGGAGTATGACCCAGCACTGACAGTGACACAGTGTTGGAAAAACTACAATATTTGTGACTGAATCACTAACATAAAGGAGTCATTGGATGAGCTGAAGCAGTCAACTATCAACACATGTTGGGGAAAACTTTGGAAGGAGGCTATCAATGAGTTACAAGGACTCCCCACAATAGAGACTGAGGTACGCTGCATTGTGGACCTTGCAGGAGATGTAGGTCCTCAATCCCCTCACATCCCACAAGTCAGTGAGGTGAAGGAACTACTCAAGTCCTATGCAGAGGAATTGACTGAGGAGGACCTGGGTGAGCTTATCAAATCCACCTCAAGTGATGACAAAGACGATGAGGATGAAGTGGTAGTGGTACTGTCAAAGCTGAATCTTGCCAACCTTAACAAGGTCATTCTAGTGGACAAGACTCTCTTAGACCTGGTGGTAGAGATGGGCCCCTTCATGGAAAGAAGCTTGATGTTTAAGCAAGGGCTGGAAGACCTCATGAAACCATACAGGGAGGTCCAGAAAGCTCATTCAAAAGAAAACGAAGCAGCCATCCATCATTAGTTTCTTTAAAAGACCCACTACTCAAGTGAACCTTTTTTATCCTATTAAAGGTAAATAAAAATTATTTTTATACACTGTATGTTCCGTTATTAATCATATTCAAGTCCCTAACCTCATTTTCCCCATAAGCCTTTTGTGTTGTCAACCACGGGAACTCTCAGGAACTGAACGCCATGGTTGGCGAGGGAAACCTATACACTAGAGAACCCCGTTGTGGGGAAGTCACATTTGGTTCAGTTCCTGACTCCCTGTGCGACCTTGGTGTGAAATCACTGAATCTTTCTCTCCTTCAGCTCTAAACTATACAGTTCTATTCTCTTTGGCTTGGGTCCTTGCCATCCTCCCTGCTGTCGTAGCCAAGCACCTTCCCTCAATGGGAAATGCAGTAGACACCTGTTCGCTTGCACTCAGTACATAGGGACAGAAGGTAGTCCTAAGTGTGTGTATGGACAAAAGCTGTCTGGATGCCTTTAGACACAGGAAAAATGTTTCTCTGTAGCACCTTTCACCAATGTCAATTAATTTCTTTCAGCAAATAAGTAAATGCTGACCATTGTAACAGACTATGAAACAGATTGCAGGGAGGCTAAATGACTTGCCCAGTGCTACTCAGAGTGGCAGAGAGAGTCAGCATTAGCATCCAGGTAGCCAGACTGATCTGGTGGCCAGAAAAGAGACCAACAAACCTCTGCAGTTAAGAGAAGCTGTGGGAACTGGAAAAGCCAATCAGATTCCTGCCTACAGCAGCATTGTGGTAACATTAGTTTTCTTCTAATCCTTACAACCCCAACTAAGATGAGGGTCTCCCTTTCCTGAGGGTGGGAGCTATTTGACAGAGCAGATCAGAGTACATTTGCTCTAGCAAACCTTGTTGCTAAATGGAAAGAACTGACAATATAAGCCTATTTACAGAGAGGAGTTTTGTGTCCTTGCATGGTTAGGTTTATTTTAATACTGATTTTAAAGGTCTAATCAAACTAACCTGGGGTTCATATGGGCTGATTCCAGTTTCTCCTGCAGCCTAGCTAATGAAATGTGCTGTGTATTAGTTCTTTGCAGACATCCTGGAGTTGTGAGTGAAACAGCGCTATAAGGTGAGGGATCCCTGCAGCTCAGTCCAACTGAGCAGGATCCACAGTTAGTTCATGATTCAGCTAAGCCCCTTGCAACAAGGGGTAAGCACTACCTGCCAAATGGTTTGCTTCCTTGAGGAGGCACTTGAGCTGAGCAAATAGGATCAAACCCACAACCCCAGGAGATTCCCTTGTAGCTTTTTCTGTGATTACTACAAACCAAACTCTTTCACCAGCTACTACTGCAAGAAATTGCACTAGCTTGCTGGAGAGCTGGCTTGATCTTCTGTTCTTTCTCTGATGAATATCCTTTCACTTTGTAACTGGCAGAAGAACCATATGGAGTGCATTTGGTTTGACTCTTCGTTTAAGGGAAGGCATTTCTCCCCTTCATGTTTTGCCAGGATTACCCAGTAGGCTTGGGAGGAATTGATGTGTCAGGTTCACTGATCTGATGAGGAGGTAGCTTCATATAGTGTCATCTGAGGGTCTAAGTTTGAATCAATGTTATAATGACATCACTGGCTGCTTGTACACACTACAGGGGATTACTTCAGTTTAGTTCTCCCTAAATTGAAGTGGTTGGTTTTTAAAAGCATTGCTTCAATTTAGGGAGAATAAAACCAAAGTAAACCCCTGTGGCATGTACACAAGGGTCAGACCTGACCTATACCTGCCTCTCCAGTGACAGAGGGGGAGGAAGTCAAGCTGCCAGCAAGCTGAGTGGTCCCTGAGCTGCGGGGGGCCGGTGCTTCCCTCCGCAGCAGTGGCAGTGCCCCCCAGGCGGCACCTGCCTGCAGGCACCGCAGCTGGAGAGGGAAGCACCAGCCCCCCTGCAGCTGCAGAGGGAAGCATCAGGCCCCTGCACAGCTCAGACAGGCAAACAGGCTCTGGGAAGTGTGTGTGTGAGGGGGAGGGCAGAAATAAGGCTCACTGCGCTCTTTCCCCTCCCCACCTTAAGTGGAGCCTGCCTGCTGCCATAGGCTGCCAGCACAGCCCCTGAGCTGCACAAGGCATGGTGCTTTCCTCCGCGACTGTTGCACTTTGTTAGGTAGCAAATTAAAACACCTCAGAGGTGTTTTATTTTGCTACATCCCAAGTCATTTAAAGCACAATATGCCACCAATAGTGTAAACAGCAGTGCCATTAAAGCATAATATGCTGCTGACTGTACATAGAAATGTCATTAAAGCAAAAGGGCATTTAAACCAATTTAAAGGCCAATTTTGTGGCATGTACAAAGGTCCACAAAGGACAATGACATCCAAAAATTAATTGCTCTGTCTGAGGATATTCAAGCTCCCATGGTGCTTCCAATAGTCTTACCTCCTCCAGGAAATGATCCTTCCCATGGCCCCAATCCAAATTCTGATGAGACTAAATGCTGCCTGGCTTGTGAGACTTGAGAAGAAACCTGCTTTGAAGTGCCTTATTGGCAGAGGAGCACCTTTTCTTTGATCAGTCCAGTTCCACTCTGCCTGTCCATCTAGCCTGCTTCTCTGTCAAACCTCTAGTGATGTTCACCAGCCTCCTTCTTATTGCCACTTATTAACAGTAGTGCCCAATCATTGTCCCTTCTCTGGTCCCAACCAGTGCTTTTTCATAGCTGTCTAAACACTCATTTCCTACTTTCCTGTCACCTTCCCCTCCCTCTGCTCTTCCCCCCCACTTTCCTTTCCATACCACACAATGCCCCCTCTCTTCCTTGGACTGGCCGTTCCTGCTGGTCTCTGAATGTATGTAAAACCCCTGCAGTCTCATAGCTGCTAAGAAGCCTGCCTGTGGCTGTCAAAGCGAGTCCATAGGACTCCTCTCCTGCTCCCCCAGGTACAGCTGGGTTTCAATAACTGATTTACTGCATGACACTAAAGGAGGTGCTAATGGGATGGAACAGCTCTCCTGCTGCCCCCAAAGCAATGTAATCCAGTCAAGTGCTGCTTTCCTACCAACTGTCCTGCCACCTGTGTAGTGAGTGTTCATGGTTAGCAGACTCCAAGGAAACATTAATGCATCTGAATGAGAGACTGTCCTTTCACCACTATTAAGATCCTATCTGCTTGGCCCCTACTGCAGAGAGGAGTGCTTTTCCCCTTTGCAAGGTATTTTTAGAAGGGGGGTTAACAGCTTTTTGGGTTTGTTTTTAAATGCCTCTAGCCACGTGAGCCCTCGTTGAGATCTTGTCAGATCTCAAAACCCAAGTATGGTCAGGCCTGCCCATTTTTACATAGAAGACTCAAGAGAACACCAAGCTTTTGCGTAGCATTCTCCCTGCTGAGCCCAACCTTATGTTTGGAATGAGGCTGTGCTTTGTTGAGAGATGCACTGTTTCAGAGGCCAGGCCAAGATCCTGCCCACATTGGCCCAGACTTTTAATTGGGCCTGAAGCTACCTTCCCATATTGCAGATTGTACTTTTGTGCCTGCAGCAGGGTGCAAGCACACTTCTACAGTTTTCTCAATTGTCATGAGCCCAGCTAACTTTTATTCTAATGGTGGATGTAGATCTGCTCCAGCAACCCCAGAGCCAGTCTGTGAGCATGTAGGGTTGCATTAGTGATGGTGCATTAATTCCATTATAATATATTGTTTGGGGCAGTTAGGAACTGCAGGGTCACTCTTGGATTGCTCTTGTTCCCCTAAAGCTATAACTCCTCATTGACCAATCTGAGCTTCAGACACCTGCTCTGCCATCCTGGATTCTGGACTTTTACTTTGAGGGGGTATTTGCTTTCTCCTTTCCAGAGCTAAATAGCACTGATGTGCAGCTGCCATAGTCCTTCCCACAGGCAGCTGCATTTTGGCAGTGGATAAAATAGTTTTTGTATAAATTGGTGGTTCTCAACCTTGTTACACTCAAGGCATCCCACAGAAAATGCCAGGTCTTTACTTTCACTCTATTTTTCCATAGTCATAAAATAGAGCAATTATTCTGTTGCAAAGAACTCAGAAAGACCACAGCAGGACAGAGTGTTTCTGATGCTATGGATTCCTGTTTGAACTCTTTGGGTTTATCTTGTGAATCGCATGTAGGTATTTATACATCTAACCTTGTTTATCTTTGTGCAACACCTTTAACAAGATCTCAAGGCACCCCAGGGTACCATGGTCAGTAATCTAATCACTAGTATAGACAAAGTGCTCTGAGATCTCCAGGATGAAAGACTCCCTATGTGTAAGGTAGCTTCATTTTTATTTTCCTCCTAGTTAGGGTTGTGGCAAGGCAGCAGGGGGGAATTACAGACAGATGGCTGGCTGGCTCTTATTTAGTGGCCTACAGGGAACTCCTTGTTCCAAGTTGTATTGGACTGTACTAGCCCTTGGTAACTGGCAGGGACTCTTTTGGGAGAACAGAATGGGTTTATTTTCCATCCAGCTGGAACTAGAAGTAGGTCCCAAGGGATGGGTCCAGTTACTTGCCCACTCCCCTGATTCATTGCCCTTATCCATAGGCTCTTCCCAGCTCATCAACCTCATGCCCTTTATACAGCTCTCTGTGCAATTCTCCCAGATTGCAAGCCTGTTCATGTGAAGCCTTGGAGGGGTTTGAAACTGAGCTGCAGTCTTCCAGCAGCAGGCAGGTTGGCTACTGTTGCCACCTCCCCAAGGAATGTGTGATATACAATCAGTGGAATGGAACATCAATACCAGTCCACTACAAACCAGACTGGGCCTAGCATCAGCAGAAGCCAGGGGGCTAGGAAGATGGAAATTTTCTTTCACTACTATAGACTGTCCCTCTAAACTAGGGTTTGGAGTTATCTAAGACAGATGCTGAAGGTACTGCCTATGCTCTCTTTGCCATGCTCTGGGATTCTGTCCAGTTCATTTTCTCCTACATTTAGTTGCGTTGTTACGGTAAGTCCCAGAAGTTCAGGACTTGGAAGCCTGTTGCACTACATCACAGGTCAGCAATAGTCTTGGGCCAAATGACAAAAAGCTCCACAACCTGGATTTCAAAGATGTTGGTGTGCCAGGGGCAGATGGTGGTGGAAACCCAAGGGGCCTGATCCTTGTGGCAGTGCAGCCCCAGCCCCTTCCCTGCCACGCTCCCCAAGGCACATATGCAGCAGCTACCAGCAACAAGTTGGGCCAGGGTTCTGGACCCCAGCACAGCTGATTGCAGCCTCGTGGTGGCTTGCTACAAGCAGCCTGCACTGTGACTGGATTGCCACCTCTGCATAGGGAGAGAGAGAGCTGCTCCAGGGACTGGCTGTCCCCCCTGGAGGGCTTCTTCAGCTAGTGGCTGCAGCAGCCTTCCAGTGCCCTTCTCCCCTGACCACAAGGCAGTGGTTGAGCAAAGGGGCAGAGCACCCACAAAAAATGGCAGGGGGAGAAAGAGGCAAGGGGGAAGCTTGCAACCACTTTCTCCCACAGAACAAAGGGAGAATGAAAAGTTACTATTCAAATAAATGCAACTCCCCCTGCCCCAAATGCATGGCAGCAGCACACTAGGAGGGGAGGGAAAGACGAGGGAGAGCTGCTGCTGGCTGCTAGACATGAGCACTGCAAGACAGAGAGCATGGGGCATCCCCTGAGGGAAGCACATATAGTGGGCACATAACCCCCACTGCAAAGAAAAGGGAGCAAGGATGGCCTGCATGAATAGCCCAGGCTGCTTGCAGCAGGCAGCCACAAGCCTGCAACTGGTTGTGCTGGGGTCCAGAGCTCCAGCCCAGCTTGTTACTGGCAGCAGTTTCATAAGTTCCTGGGGGGAGCATGGTGGGGAGAGGGCTGGGGCTGCACTGCCGCTGGCCCTTTCCCCACCAAGTACCCTGAAACGCATTCAGCTGCCACAGTGAAGCTAGGCCAGGGCTCCAGACCCCACTGTACCAGTTGCAGCCTCCAAGGTGCCTGCCACATCCAGCCTGGGCTCTGGGCAGCTGCTGCGTGCTGCAAAGCCCAGGATGCTTGCCGGAGGGCTTGTAGCCTCCCTGCCACCTGCTATGAGCAGCCTGTGTTCCATGGCCTGCAGCTGCCCAGAGCCCAGGCTGGGCGTGGCATACCAAGCAAAGTGGCCCCATGTGCCATGCTCAGGCACACATACTGGGGTGTGCCAACCCCTGCATTAGATTTGCTATAGATATTGAGATAAATAGAATCCCTGCCCTGTAAAATCTAAAATGAGCCTGCTGCAGTAGGGATGCAAGAGGGAGATATGCATGCTTGTGTGTACATATAGAATAGCCTATGGAATGTACAGACCTGGATCTAAATCTGTCCTCTCTGGAACCAGCCATGTTTTATTTGCCTCCCAGCCACCTGGCTCTATCAGCCCCTCAGTCAACCTAGGGAAATGGCAGCTGACTTCTTGCAACCAGATCCCTAGAAGTTATTGTCTGTCATGTAAAAAGACAGCCTATAAGCTCAAGGCACTTGCCAGCTGCTCCCCTAGCAGTCAGGCATCCTTCAGTCTGGTCTCTTTATAAATTGAAATGTCAGTCCCTGTGGGATGGTAGTGTCTGATCATTAGAGATATCCGTCTTCATTATCATTAGACATAATTGAGGTGTAAGCTATAGTCAGGATGAACGGGAGAAAGGAAGAAGAAAGATAATGCAGGTGGTCAGACACCGCAGAGCTCTGCTATTGTGCTCCAATCAATCAGGCTAACGCATGGATTACATATGCCTGAAAGACATGACACTGCTTGTGCTCATTTGCATTTCCCAGGATCCATAGCTAGAGCATCATCCATGCGTGGAGTCCTAGTTTATTCTGACTGCAATCTTCCAATCCCTTCTCCCTTGCAGCCAAAAACTTGTCTATCAAAGTGAAATGCAGATTCAGCAGGGAATGGAGAAGGAAAGAAGAACAGAGTGTAGGTAAGAGCAGCCATAGGAAAGGGCAATCCTTCAGAGTCCCCTCCCTTCCCAAGAAAGGTCTTGAGGAGAGAGGGGAAAAACTGCATTCAGCTGATGGCAAGGAAGCATCCTAGCTGCATGTTTCATTTTTCCCCACAATAAATCAACCCGTTGCTATGTACTGCAGTTATACAGAGCCATCATGCCTATTTCCTCTAAAGAGGCTGAGTGGGGGGTCGCTCTCATCTGACCTTATACTGAGGAGTCCTTTGCCTCTTGCCGCATTCTGTTTGAGACCTTAGTAGCTGCAC
Organism: Crocodylus porosus; assembly: GCF_001723895.1. Taxonomy (NCBI): domain Eukaryota; kingdom Metazoa; phylum Chordata; order Crocodylia; family Crocodylidae; genus Crocodylus; species Crocodylus porosus. The sequence goes on from NW_017728922.1 coordinate 16,363,905, forward strand.
ATGAAGTGGGTCTACAGTGAGACAGAAAGTGGTTTAATAGATCCCTGGGCATGGGAAAAGGGAGCTTCTTGAATAGTCAGCGAAGTGCTCATAGCCCATAACAGCACCCTGCTAGACTCACTGCTTGGGAAAAGTCTTTGAAGGCCCAAAGGCCATTTGGGTACCAGCTGCCCTCAAAAGCCTCTGGGAACTTCTCCCTTAGTTACTTAGTGGGAGAGTTCATAATGTTGCAGCTTCTCAGCCAATTTGCAGTGGGCTGGCATTGGGGCAGAGCTAGTGCCTCCTACAGCTGTGCAACCTGTCCTCTTCAGCTGGGTGTTGCTGGATCATGAGCAGAGGCACAGTGCTACATACTGGCATGCTTCATGCCCCCTACAGCTGGAACCTGGCCAAGACCTCCCTTTCCGGTTAACATTAGGAGAAGGGCAAGTGGCTCTGACTTTCTCAACCCTGATCTAATATAATGCATGGACATGTGAAGAATAGGTCCAGGCAAGGCAAAGCCTCCATGCAAAGGCAGAGTTGTCCTGCACTGTCAGAAAGAGATGTGGAGCAATGCAAGTAGGGTCCCAAGGTCCAGCTCCAGTAGGGTCTTATACCAGGGGGCCTCTTTGGGGTCTGTATACTGGTGGCCCCACCCACCTGTTATAGGCCAACTGCCCACCTTCTTACCTACCACACTTTGTTGTTAGTTGATTAATAGATGTAATTAAGTGGGAGGCTGCCTATTTTCTGCCCCGATGCCAGGGGGCGCTATTTGCCCTCTCTGGCACCAGGGTCCTCATGCTGCCATGGGTCTCCTATGAGGCCTCCTCCATCTTCTCATAGCCTCACCCAAACCACCAGTGTCAAACAGCAAACAAAACATAAGCCCCTGGGCTATAACTTACATTGAAGCTGCCTGGCTATAACATCATCCAAGCCAAACCTGGGGTGCTCCAGCCTCACCAGTATCAGAGGCTGTACCTGCAGGCAGGCCTCTCCCCCTTAGCTGCTGGCAGGGAACTGCCATCTTGGCCTCAGCCCTGGGATTTATATGCGAGCCGGCCCTGCCTCTTCCTGTCACCTGACCGGCTGGCAGGGCTTGAGCCTTCACCCCTACTTGACTGGCTGGCCATGACTGGAAGGTTCTGGACTTAAAGGGGCCACCCTGTCTCTTAGTAACAGGGTTAGGGTCCCCTGTTACAGGTCTGCAGAGTTCCAGGCTGTGCAGAGATGAGCTTGCCCAGTGCAACATGTGGGGTATCTTTGGGGCCGCTGCTGTGCTTGGCTGAGTAGGATCTGGAGAACGCTGTTTTACTGAGAAGTTGCTGTAAAGGCCTGTTCTAAAGACTCCAGTGACTTCCTGTCCTAGCCATGCAGGAGGATTCAGTCAGGGTCTGCTCTAGATGATCTGTCTCGACTGACCTGACTCGGGACTGCAATGGCCTGTATCTTCTCAGGGCTGCTGTCTGGAGGTACTATCAGAAAAGCAGGCCAATAGGAAAGATCCAGGCAGCAGCAGAGGGCCCAGAGAGACTGTTTCCTAAAGGAGAGCTTGGGAAAGTGCCGTGGGGTGGGTCCTCAGCTGGTGGAAATCCTGATAGTGTCATTGACTCCAGTGGAGCTTTGGTGGTGTGTGCAAGCTGACAGTCAGCTCCCAGACAGGTGGTGCTTGTTCCTTGGCCATCTGAGGCAAGTCCGTGGAGATGCCCCTTGTTTTCCTGGGGAGAAGTGAATTCTGGAATCTGGCTCACCACACCAGTGACCATGAAGCTGTAGTTGGGGCTTGGTGAATCTTCGGCTGCTTGGACCTCTCGTCAGCCCCAGGGCCTAGGTCTGCATCCCAGTCAGTCTAGTTCTGAGTGGCTTAAATGGCAGGAATCCTCCCACAGCTGCCTTCAGGATCTTCTTCCCTATTGAATACAGTTCTCTCTTGATGCAGATACTGAGAGCTCCAGCCTGAATTTTTCTTTTGCTCAGCTTCATCCCCTCTTATTCTTAGTTACACTCAAACTCCTTTGGGCTTATATTGTACCTGATACAATGGGGGAATCCAAGAGCCTCATAAAGGAAGCAAAGCTCTGGAGCAGGCAGATCAGGAGCAACCCTCCCACTCCTGGTTCCTAGCTTGCACACGTGAGAGCTGCATGTGTTCTAGTGTGTGTGTTAGTGCAGGGAGAGCTGTGCCCTCTAGCCAGGTTCTGCTCGGTGGTGCCTTTACTGTCTGGGTCTGTGGTGTAGTAGTTTCTTCTTTGTGCTTCCCATTAGTCATCTTATCCAGCCTGGGTGTGTCATTCTGTCACAGTGAAGAGCACAGTACAACTTAGACAGGCTCTCCTTCACATTGGCCAGGGCACTATTTGAGGCCCAGCCACAGGGGGAGGGAGCCAAGGCCCTTTCAACAACTTGCTGGAGCTCAGCCACAGGTTCCTGGAGATTCTTTCCACTTAACCATGTGCTGGGCTCAGTCTGCGTGGCCCACTGAGAACCAACCAGCCTGTCTGCTGTAGCGGTGCCAGCCTTGTGCAGAATGGTTATCATCTGCTTCATTTCCTAGGCTGCAGATCTGACAACAGGAACAGTAAAAGGGGATAAGGCCACTGTGCTCCTCGAGTTCTGTCAATCATCTTCACCAGCAATCGGGAAATAATTATAAAGTCATGACCGATATGTTGTTTGGTGGAATGGAAAATAAAGGTGAGGATGGGGCAGTGGCACAGAGCAATTGGGATCTGGGCTCTTTCCACCAAAATGTATTTCACTACAGGCAAATACCAAGTTCTGCATCTAGAATCAAGGAATACAGCAGGAAGCTGCAGAGAAAAAGGACAGTGTCCTATAACACAGTGACTCCAAAATGATTGAGCAACTGGTTGTACACTTACAAGAAGAGTTAATGTGATCTTTGGTGTGAAAATGGCAGTAGGCCAGGGACTTCTTTGTCTCTGTGTAAGGCTTTCTGAGACCTGTCATAGTACACTGTTTATTGTTGTGTCCACAGCGGTTATCCAAGAATTGCAGAGGGTGCAGAGAAGAGCCATGAAAATGATCAGGACTGAAGAAAATGATTCACAGGAAGTGACTGCTGTACAGTGCTCAGTGTCTTTACCTTCTGAAAGATTCAGTTGGGCATTGACTTGATCGTGTCATGGAAGTGCCTCTGAGGAGAAAATACATACTAAAGAGCTCTTAGATATAAAAGGTAGAATGAGCCAGCAGCTTCAAGTTCCAGCTTTTTATTCTCAAACTAGAAATAAGCCCCACCTCTTTAACTGTAAGGGCCATTAGCTACTCAAATATGAAAGGAAGTGATGGACTCAATATCTCCTGACATCTTTAAATTCGGCTTTAGCCAAGCACAAGTTATGCCTTGGGGTAACTAAAAGCGAATGACTGGAACAAACGGGTCTTCAGATGAAAGGGTTATCAGGCCTGGTTCCTCCTAGCCTTAAGCTCTGTAAATCTAAAGGGACAAATCAAGACAGGTCAAACAGTAAGATAGTGTCATTTATATTTTTCTCTTTGAGATTGATGTTAATATTGAGCTAATGACATATCCTTACATGCTACAGAATTACGCAGCTAATGCATCAAGGGGAAGTAAACAGTGAGCATTGCATTTCAGATGATTAAAATAGCTAGTTTTTCAAAATAACAAAAAAATTCACAAAGTGGAGAGGGTTTGGGGAAGGCTCTGAGGTGAGATCAGTGTTTAGGGTTTGGAGCATGAGCAGTAAGTGTTTTCATATCCCCATTCCCGGCGGAATGTATTGAGTTATAATTGTAATGGGATACTTGCTCAGGTTATCTTAACTCTTTGCAACCATACTTCTTAGAGTCTTTATTTTGCACCATTCCTGTGTTTTGTGTTCAAGAGCTGTATTTAGAGTAGCCATGTCAGCGGTCAGTTCACATCTACACTAATAAAAATATACTGTTCAGCTTTCAGCTGTAATTTGTAGCACAGTGGGTGACCCAGTCCCTGAGCTTGAGCTTGATCAGAGTTTCCAGGGGCAGGTGTGTCTCATCTTGAAGGCTGGGCTGATTTGGACTCCTATCTCAAGTATGCTCTTTCTTTGTTTTTTCAAGAGCCAGAGGCGAAACTGTTTTGGAGGAATCTAGGAACAGCAGGCCCATTACTTCTGTTCCATTTTAAAATTAGCTAAAGAAATCAATTAGTGAACATGTTGTGGAGAACAAGGCTCCGCAGTTAAAGCCCAAACTGACAGTAACAGGGGAAACTATAAACTCATTAGCTGTTAGTAGCAGCAGTTTTTAAAAGGCTGCCACAACCCAAAGCAAATACTCCAGTATTCTCTGATGTGACTTTAACAAAAGGATTCCTAACAAAATACTAGGCTGAAATGAAGCCTCATAGCAGGAGACAGTAAAGGGGAAGGAGTTGTTAGATGCTAAGGTGAATTTGCAGGGTGCCAGGTCCTCCCTTCTGCCCCAGTGATGGCAGGAGGAAAGGAGCCATGCTGACTATAGCAGGAGCTTCCAAGTAATTTCTGTTGGGTTTGAATAAACACTAGAGTGGTTTGGGCACTGCTGCAACATCATGTAGTACCTAAGAAACTTAGCAGCCTTTGCCAGCCTACATGGTCTGTGCTGGGGTGGGGCTGGAGAAGGGAGCCAACAAGGACATGCATACAATTGGCCTTGAGAGCACTTGGAAAAATTTCTGCTTCTCTCGGCTGTCTGATCTGTCTTCAGCTCCCAACCTGGCCTGGCCTGTCCATGCCAGATTCACTCATCTGTGCCCAGAAATGCTGTTTGCTTTTTGCCAGTTCATAACCGTTAGAAACCAGCCAGAAGGGAAAGGGCCTGGCTGGATAGAAAGGAGGCTTTTGTAGTGAACCTGTGTTTAGGATGCACTTGTCCTGGACCCTTCAAGGGATCACTGCTGTCCCTTGTTCCACTGAGGGTTTCAGCAGCAGGATCCTTGTGTATAGTTATGTTCCCTGCTCATGACATAATGCTGGGCATAGGCACTGCTTTCTGGCATTACTTGCCGATCCACACAACTTCCCCAGGGAGAGCACCTCTTTTGCTGCCCTTTCCCTAGCACTTCAGGCTGGTGTTGTTTGGAAGCAGATAGGTGTTTTCCAGATAAAGATCCTACTATATCCACCTTGATTAAGGGTAGGGTTAAAATCCACACTTGACTCCTGGGCTGGTGCTTCCTGTGGGATATATTTTCCTTCGTAAAAGCACAGGATACCACACAGCAGTTTCCTTGTTCTGCCTCTGCCAGCTGTGGAAGTTACCCTGTTTCATGGGTACTTTGAGGTTCAGTCTGCACCGTGGTGTTTTGCCATCAGAGCTTTTGAGCTCACACCCACAACTCCCTGGTGGTGGTAGAGCCCTCCTTTCCCTGACAGCTGCTCCCTTTCACATCAGCCAGCAAATGTGAGAAGATAGTCCTGCCTCACCTTCTGGCTAGCACGGTCCCTTCAAAAGTTGGCATCTTCCCAGAATGCACTCTGCACTCTGGCAGCATAGCTGCTGCATGGAGCTGACAGACATCTGTGCTGTGTGCTTGGGTGGTGGCAGCTGCTGTCATCTGCCAGTGCGTGGTGAGCACAGTCCTGAACTGCTGAGGGGAGTGATGTAGGTTGGCGCCTCCCAGCCCATGTTCCTCCCTGTCCTACGCTCTTCTGTGCCCTAGATGGAAGCTTTCATATGCAGCCTGTGCCCCAGAACTTCCTGTGTATGCTGTGGATTGCAGTAATGCTGGAACAAATATTTTAACTGGACCAGTTGTGCATGTGCAAAATATAAAAAAGGACCAGATGCTCAAAGCAAGGATTGAA
>NW_017728922.1:16369802-16376126 GCF_001723895.1 Crocodylus porosus
TGGGGGTCTTTAAGAGGAGGCTTGATGCCTACCTAGCTGGGATCATTTGAGCCCAGTTTTTCTCCTGCCCAGGCGGGGGGTCGGACTTGAAGATCTACAAGGTCCCTTCAACCCTACTTCTATGATTCTATGATAAATAATTCATAGCATGGCAGTGGCACTAGAGAAGCCAAAGGATATGAATGCCTAGAGTGTCTGGCAGATTTTGCCTTTTCTAATAGAATCCAGAGTTGGCTTTGACTGCAAATGTGCTTGCGCAAAGCTCCCATTCAATTCCCAGCCTACTGGGAAGAATGGAGAGAGTTCCCATTGTGCTACTACATGGCTCCCACCCTGAGCATGAAATAATGGTTGCTTTGTGCCCAGGGTAGGCCAGACCTTTAAGACGGCTGTTTAACTCTTTGCATACGAAGCCAACTTATATAGCTTTGACGAGTATCGTTTTGTAAACTGGTGTGTGGACTGTCTCTTTGTCTGGCCTGTTTGTTGATGGGGTGTATTTAGGGGATATTTCTTACCTGCCATAGAACAGCTGGAAGTAAACAAATGTCACTGTCTTCTGAGGAGCTGTACATGACAGAGCAGGTCTGACTTGTTGGATTTAGACAGTCCTGTGTAGTTGTGAATTTGATTCCAGGTGACTAGACTGTGATGTGCACATCTGTATTTGTTGGGCAGTGGAGAGTAGTGGAGGTTGCAGTGGACAGGTGGGTGTAATTCCAGTGGCAACTCACAGGGTTTGAGAAGAGAACAGCTGTAGGGCCCTTGGTATAGCTGCAACTGTCAAAAACCAGATACAGCTCACAGACCTTGTGCTTTGGAAGTGGAGCCCAACCAGGCCCATTCCCAGAACCTGACAGTTACCTGTTCTGAGTGACTACCTTCCCCAACCACTTCCTTTCCTGAAAATACCAGTCTTAACCTTGGTGCAGCCCAGCAAACACATAGGGCTGCCCTACCCCCAGGACTTTCTATCCACACATTTGCTCTGAAGTTGCAATAAGGGTTTCAGGCCTCATGAATTTACAGATCTGTACTTGAAGTTTGTGACTTGCCAAGCAAGTGTTTTTGCTTTGGCCCCTGGGTTTTCCTCCTGCTCCTACATCAACCAGTTTTCTGTATTTTACTCAGTCCTTTCCTTGTTCTTTAGGTGTTGGGGTCCTTAGGGGGATTTGCTACTTATTTTTTCCGTTCCTACCTTTTTTTGTAATTCTCCTGCTGAGTGCCTAGAACTGAATACATTGCAATGCCTGCTGCTATTGTGACATTGTAAACAGCTCTGATTAAGGATGCAAGATTGCCATCAGGTTTCCCCAGTCTCTGCTGATCATAGGAACACATGGCTCATTACATCTACTAGTGCCCTTTTATCCCAAAGGAGGACAGAGCACTCTGCACTTTGCTAGCCTCATCCACAGCTGAGCTGTAGCTGTTTCTAGGGTAGGACACGGGGCATTACTGCACTCTCCTTGCTGTTCTATAAGCCAAGCACCTTGTTATTTATGCAAGTCTTGACTCAGTGACTCAGTTGCATTTGGACTTCCATCTGAACAGTCCACTGGAGACATTGCAGGGGCAGAAGAGCTGGCAGCAAGCTGCTTTTCCTGAGAGCTGCGGAGAGGTGGGCATGTTGGTCCCTTCCTGGCCAGTCCTGAGCAGCAGTGAGACCACGTTGCTCTGCAGGGAGAGACATCATGCCAGCCTGGGCAGGGATTGTCTGTGCTCAGACATTCCACCACTCTGCCTTTCAGTTTAGAATGCATTTTTACAAAAAGCTTTCTGCATGCTGCAGCTTTATTCTTCTGACTGCAGTGACCAGCCGCTGGTTTGGGTGCTGCCTGCATCCCACAGACACTGTCTATGTGGTCTCTCTTTGGTTCTGTTATTGCTCTACAATGAGTCACTCAGACCAAAGGCCTGTGGGAGCTCCAAGTCCTGCAAGCTCAAGAACAAAACCTTGGCAAGGGAAGCTTGCTGACTGAAAGACTCCTTTGTTGTGCCTGGAGCATCAAGCCATGGCACAAAGGGAGCTGATTCTCTTGCAGCTTTAAAAGGGTTAATGCCTGCAACTCAGACATTTTGCTAATGATGGGGGGTGGCATCACCTGTCCTGGCCTGACTGCCGGGTTTTCTTTTGCCAGGTCATCATTGAGAGATACAAGGGGGAGAAGCAACTGCCTGTCCTGGATAAGACCAAATTCCTTGTCCCCGACCATGTCAATATGAGTGAATTGGTAAAAATTATCCGGTGAGTGAAGCGTCCCAGGAACAACATGCCATGAGCCAGCCTTCGACTGTGTGCCAAGGGAACTGCAGGCTCTGAGCAGGTGGGACCATGGCCTGGCTGTTACCCTGGGACACAAGGGGGTGGTCTTAAGGAGGGGTAAGTGGCCCTAAGGGTGGTATTCTTGGAGACCAGACTTGGATACTCCTTTGTCTTCTATGCAGGCAGGGACACAAGTATTTCTTACCTGTCATAGAACAGCTGGAATTAAACAGGTGTCATTGGCTTCTGAGGAGCTGTACATGACAGAGCAGGTGTGACCTACTGGATTTAGACAGTCCTGTCTAGCTGTGAATTTGATTCCAGGTGGCTAGACCATGATGTGCACATATGTACTTGTTGGGCAGTGGAGAGGAGGTTGCAGTGGAAGGGTGGGTGTAATTCTAGTGGCAGCTTATCCCGAAGGAGGACAGACCACTCTGCACTTTGCTAGCCTCACCCAGCCAGTTTGTCTTGGGGGCTACCATACAGCATACCCTCCCTGCTTACTGTGTTTATGGCCCAGGGATCAGCCCCTGTCGGAGGGGAAAGCAGAGGGAGTGCCCCAGATCTCAGAGGGCACTAATTCTAAAGCCAGGATTTGAACTTAGGAGTTCCCAGCTTTGTTTCAGAGCTCAAACCACTGCACCCGGCCTGGCTCAAGACCATAGCTTTGAGACTGTAGCAGCCATTTGCTCTACATTGAGCAGATGGGTGTGCTCCTGGCAGTGCTGCTGACCTACCTAGTTCAGGGGTGCCCTGGGGAGGAAAGGCAGTGTGCCAGGGAGGGCTGGAGCATCTATTTCAGTAGGCAGAAAATGTTCCACTATCAGGAGCTCTGGGAAGCCAAGAGGTCTGAGTCCATCTCCTGTCCCTTTCTCCAGGGGCTCAGACCAGGAGAGAGTTCTGCCTAAGAGAAGAGCAGAGGCCTTCCTTCACTCTGCCATGGACAGCAGTGCTGGGGTAGCCCATTGAACAGGGGGGAGAGCTTTGAAGTCCTGTCAAGCACATGGGTACAAAAGCATCTGAGCACAGCTCCACACTTGTGTTGAAGTCCAGGGATGGCCACATCAGCACAGGAGCTCTGCTAGGAGGTGGCCCTAGCTGGGCAGGAGTGTGCCCAACTTAGCTTCTGTTCTCAAGAGCAGATGCTAGCAGGATTGCCAAGGTCTGGTCCCTGTTCAGCATGTGGGGGCTTCTTGGCCACCCAGGTCCCTTGTGGGGGGTGCTGCTAGGCACTTCCTTTGCCAGTCCTAGGCTGGTCTAACCACACTTCCTCCTCTGTCACCTTCAGGCGCCGCTTGCAGCTGAACCCAACCCAGGCATTCTTCCTCTTGGTGAACCAGCACAGCATGGTGAGCGTCTCCACCCCCATCTCAGAGATCTATGAGCAGGAGAAGGATGAAGATGGCTTCCTCTACATGGTCTATGCTTCGCAGGAGACTTTTGGCTACTGAGACCCAGAGAGAGACAGCACTTGGGGACAAACCAAGACTGTTGCACACAGGCCCTTTCCTAGGACAATGCAGCCAGAGGCTCATGGCAGGGGAGCCCCCATCCCACCTGCACCTGGAACACGACTGATGAAGCTAGTTCAGCACATTTGACTTGAGCGCCCCTGCCCTTTGTGTAGATTAGTCCCCATTCCCCACATGCTGCACCAGCCGCGCGTCTCCCCATCCCACTCCCCATTGTGAACTGCAGCTGCTCTTAGTGTGCTCTGTAAGTTTGTGCGTGTGTGTGTGTGTGTGTGTATGCATTTTCTTAGCCTAATGCCAAAATGGTTGGGCTGGTGGCAGGAAGAGGGGAGAGGGTGCTGCCTCCTTGGCCTTCAGCACAGGGAGGGGGTCATCCTCCGAGACTAATAAAGGGCAGGCGGTCTGCAAAAACAAACAATATCATTGCTCTTTGAGTTCTAATGTTAATTACACGCATATCAAATTCTTGGTGCTACCGAGTAGATGTAGGCATCTCTATAGGACTGTGGATAATGTATATCCTTTAGATTTATTTTATTATTAATTTGTTTTGGAACTGGGAGAGGGGGTAATTTTGCCTGTATCATGTAGATAAATAAACTGAGCTTCTTTGCACTTTAAAGCATAGTAGATACGAGAGCGGAGTTACCCTAATTTATATAGTTCTGACATATACAGCACTGCTTCTCTGTCAACATTTGTACCTTGGTTTCTTGTGTTCTCTCTTTTTTTAAATAAACCCAGTCCTTCCCCCTCTCTGTTGCATGCAGTTTTTTGTGGCAAAAAGACAGTTCACTCTCCCCCTTTTTTCATGTACTATACCAAAAAATTATATATGAAAAAATATTCCACCCAGTTAAATCTATACAAAAGTGTGCATGCATGTGTGTGTGTGTGTGTGTGTATAAATATACATACACACACACACATATATAAAATAAACATTAATTTAAGTTGTGTCTTGTAGGAATTTTCTGTTCCCATCTGGTTTGTTCACCCGTGGGGGGCAATGCATTTTAGAAACCCAGTCCATGGTGTCCTCTATGCTGGAGCAGCTTGTACCCAGGATTTAAACAGATCATCAGACTTGTGGAATTGCAGATTGGTGAATAGAGCATAGGGGAGAGATTCAGGAGAGCCACCCTGTTCTTGGCTCTACCTTCTGACTGGCTTCTTGGTCAAGTCACTTTTCCCGTAGTGCCTCATTTCCCCTTTCTGTGGGGATAATTAAACTGGCCTGTGCTTTGCAAAGCACTCTGTGATCTGTGGGTGAAAGTGTTGTGTAAAGCTGCAAGGATTGTTGCTTACATTTGGTTCTATGGATCCCTTTCCTGAACTAAAGAATCAAACCAGATTGTTGCTTACAGGGTCCTGTGCACAGTGGGGAGGGCTGCTGGCTGATTGCAGGGTGGGTCATTCCTGTGGCCAGATTTACTGAACAGCTGTGGCAATAGACGCCATAGGGCCAGATTCTCTTCTCCTGCTGTTATCAATGGAGTGACCCCTCCCTCCCCTGAAGTCAACAGTTACTGTCAGGTGAGAGGAGGTTCAGGCCCACAGAAGCTGGAGCAGTCACTCTCGCAGGGCAGGATTGTTCTTGCATCGTACTCTAGGCTGTAAGATGTACCGGTTCTGTCCTGGGCACATATCAGAGGTGGTCCCCATGGTGTCTCAGTCCTGTATATAAGCTGCCATAGCACTCTCTTCTGTTCCACTTCCCATTTCTCTTCACCTGCCACTTGTGTCACTCACTGACACCCCTCCACTAAAAAGGTGCTGCTTTGCTAGGCATGATGGAGACCTGCTGCCCCTGTTCAGGTGCTGTGCGGCTGCTGAGGGCTGGCTGCTCTCGTAATGACGCTCTGGGCTCAGTCATTGCCAGGATCATTCTCCCGTGTTTTCTGACAGGAGCTGCCCATTAGTTCCCCTGTCCTCCACATGGCCCCAAATTCTCCTTCTTTGAAACCACTGGGCACAGCACACTGAGCTTGTTCCTGGACACTTGGAGAGCACATGTGGTCCAGCTCAGCCGATGTTGGCACCTATAAAGCTGTAGCCGCGGGGGTGGGGGCAGGTCTGGGCTCATGTTCTGGGTGGCCTTCAAGCAACACACCATCTGTCAAGCCCTTTGCTTCCATGAGGATTCAAGCAGGAACAAGACCCCCTATCCCTCTGCTCACCACACCTAGGACAAAGCAGACTGCAAGCTAATTAAGGACAATAAGAAGTCTTTAAGGACAATAAGAAGTCTTTTTTTAAATACGTACGGGGTAAAAAGAAGGTCCCGGGTAATGTGGGGCCCTTGCAGGGTAACATGGGTAACGTGATCGTCACACCAGATGGCAAAGCTAACATGTTTAACGATTTCTTTGCTTCCGTCTTCCTAAGTAGGGACCAGAACAGCCACCTCCCTGCTGGGCCCCCCTTGGGCCCCGGGCGAGGCACACCTGGGCCATGGGTTAGCGAGGATTTAGTCAGGGAGCTTCTGGAGGGGTTGGACGTATTCAAGTCAGCTGGCCCGGATGATCTCCACCCTAGAGTTCTAAAGGAACTGGCCGAGGTCATTGCAAGTCCCCTGGCACA
>NW_017728922.1:16377440-16400858 GCF_001723895.1 Crocodylus porosus
TTTGACCCCAGTATTATTTCCTGCCATGGCAGGGGGTCGGACTAGATGATCTGCTCAGGTCCCTTCCGACCCTAGAAACTATGAAACTATGAAGCTGAATGGAACCAGCTCATTTGACATAGGCCACCAAACAGTTGGGAGTTGACATTTGCCAACCATTGCATACAGGTCTGATGGATAAGGCCAGCTTGGTGGGGAGAGGCTCTTCTCTTCCTCAGTCACATACCTTACCTCACTTTCTTTAGTGCGTTAGGCTAAATGATAAAATCCCCTAATCCAAGCACAGCATCCTAAAGATGCTGCCTGTACAATGCTGGCTCTGCACCTATGAGATTTCATGCCATGCTCTAGTTCCTCATCATCACCCAATTTATCACTCTGGTAATAGATTAATAAATTCATAGATGCTAGGGTCGGAAGGGACTTCAACATATCATTGAGTCCGACCCCCTGCCTAGGCAGGAAAGAGAGTTGGGGTCAGATGACCCCAGCCAGATGCCTATCCAGCCTTCTCTTAAAGACCCCCAAATTACAGGAGAGCACCACCTCCCTTGGAAGCCCATTCCAAATTTTGGCCACTCTTACCATGAAGAAGTTTTTCCTGATATCTGGCCTAAATCTGCTTTCTGTCAGTTTGTGATCATTGGTCCTTGTTACCCCAAGAGGCACCCTGGTGAACAGAGCATCTCCGATCCCCTGCTACATCCCCCTAATGAATTTGTAGGCGGCCACAAGATCACCTCAAGGCCTTCTCTTGTGGAGGCTGAAGAGGTCCAGGTCCCTCAGTCTCTCCTCATAGGGTTTGTCCTGTAAGCCCCTAACCATACGAGTGGCCTTCCTCTGGGCTCTCTTGAGTCTATCAACATTTTTCTTGAAGTATGGCACCCAAAACTGGATGCAGTACTTCAACTGCGGTCTGACTAATGCCTCAGAGGGGAAGTATCACCTCCATTCTATCTGTCATGCATCTGCTGATGCATGACAATGTGCAGTTAGCTTTGCTGATGATTTCATCACACTGACGACTCATGCTCATCTTGGAGTCCACTATGACTCCGAGATCCCTTTCCGCTTCTGTGCTGCTGAGAGGGTCACTTGCCAGCCAGTAGCTGTGCTGGATATTTTTGCTCCCCAGGTGCAGCACTCTGCACTTGTCCTTGTACTGCATCCTATTGTGTACTGCCCACTTCTCTAACCTGTCCAGGTCTGCCTGCAATTGTTCCCTACCCTCCGGAGTGTGCATTTCACCCCACAATTTAGTATCATCCACAAACTTGGACAGAGTACACTTCACACCCACATCCAAGTCACTGATGAAGATATTAAAGAGTACAGGTCCCAGGACCGAACCCTGAAGGACCCCACTACCTACATACTTCCAGGATGATACCAACCTGCCTACTACCACTCTCTGGGTGCGAATGCTAATCCAATTTTCCACCCACTGGACTGTGTAAACATCTGTGTCACAGCCTCTTAACTTATTTATGAGAATAGGATGGGATACTGTGTTGAAGGCCTTGCTAAAGTCCAAGAAAACAACATCCACCCCTACTCCTACATCTAAACATTTTGTGACCCTGTCATAAAATAAAACCAGGTTTGTCAGGCATGATCTACCTGCTACAAAGCTATGCTGGTTTCCCTGCTGCATTGTATTTCCTGCTGGACTCCCACAAAAATGATCCTTCATGATCTTTTCAAAGACCTTTCCAAGGATGGAGGTGAGAGTGACTGGCCTATAATTACTTGGATCCTCCTTCCTCCCCTGCTTGAAAATAGGGCCCACATTGGCCTTTTTCCAGTCTTCTGGGACCTGACCCAAGCACCACAAGTGCTCAAACAGCCGTGCCAGTGGTTCTGCTATGACACTGGCCAACTCCTTCAGTACTCTCAGATGAAGCTCATCCGGTCCTGCTGACTTGAACACATCCAGTCCATCCAAGTGACTTTGCTCCAAGTCAGCATCGACAGTTGGTGGGCTGGCGTCCCTCTGATGCCCAACTAAGAACCCATTAGGAGACTTATCTTGAACCCTGTTCAGGAACACTGAGGCAAAAAACTCATTGAATAACTCAGCCTTGTTCCCCTCTCTGTCGCTAATTGTTCCTTCTTGTTCAGTAGGGGTCCTATGCTGCACTGTGCCTTCCTTTTACTCCCTACATACCTAAAAAAAGACTTTTTGTTGTCTTTAATGTGTGTGGCCAGCCTCAGCTCTGTAGTTGCTTTGGCTTTTCTAACTGCCAAACTGCAAGTGTGGGCGGAGTAGGTATACTCCTCCTTGGTAGCTTCCCCTTGCTTCCACCACCTATATGCCTTCTTTTTCACCCTTGGGCTCCCCTGGATTTCCCTTTTTAGCCAAGGAAGTTTTTTGGCTCTTTTCCCCCTTTTCCCTCGTATTGAGATACTTTCCCTCTGTGCCTGAAGGATGGCTTCCATTAGGAGTGACCACCCTTCCTGGACTCCCATCTCGCCACGACTGCTATCCTGCAGAGTGGCATTGACTAGACTGCTAAGCACACTGAAGTTAGACTTTCTAAAGCCAAGCACTTCCACCCTACTAGTTATCTTACCCACCCTACGCCGTATGGTGAATTCGACTGATTGGTGGTCACTGTCCCCAAGGTGACCACAAATCTGCAGCTCCCCTACCAGGTCCTCCCCTGTAGCCAACACCAAGTCCAGTAAGGCATTCCCCCTAGTGGGACCGTATACCTCCTGCGTTAGGTGAACATCCTGCATGCAGGTTAAGAACCTACGTGAATGGTTGGGTTTGGCTGACTGCGCCTCCCAGCAGATGTCAGGGTAGTTTAGGTCCCCCATGACAACCACGTCCCTAGACTGTATGGCCTCTGAGAGCTGCCTCAAGAATTCCAAGTCTAGCTTTTCCTCTTGGTGGGGTGGCCTAGAGCAGACCCCCACCACCAAGTCCCTTTCCCCTCAAGCTCCTAACCCACAATGCCTCGACTTTCTCCTCCTCTGATCCCATTTCGATTAGGGCAGATGTATAATGTTCCTTTGCATAGAGAACAACCCCACCCCCTTTCCTCCCTACTCTGTCCCTTCTGTACAACTTGTAGCCCTCAGTGTGTACTGGCCAGTCATGAGTAGGGTCCCACCAGGTTTCTGTTAGCCCACTAAATTGATGTTATTATCTGCAGGCAGAAGTGCGAGTTCTTCCTGCTTGTTCCGCATGCTCCGAGCATTAGTACAGAGGCACTTCAGCCCTCTGAATGGTGCCTTTGGTGCCCCCCCCATTGTGATGCCCAAAGGGCCCCTTGGTACTTACCTCGGGTGTAATACTTCCCCTGGAAAAGACCAGCATGTACTACCATCATCCTCCATTACAGCCCAGGCAAGATCAAAGCTTCATTGTGCTTGGGACTCGATGAACACACAACAAATCCCTATCCCACTAGGTCAAACACATAAGACAAGCACAGGAAGAGAATGAAAGCAGAGAGCAGGAAAATGACTTACACTGATTCACTCAGCAGCTGAGAGGAAGACCTGGTGAGGGACAAAGGCTCCCAGCCCCAGGGCTTGCCCAGAAGGAAAACCTTCAGCCGCACAAGCACTGACTGTGACCCTGAGCCCTGGCGCAGTCTATGGCCGGCGTGACCGACAGATGATGCACTGAGGCACAGACAGCACGTTGGGTGGAGGGACCTGTGCCAGGCCTGTGCTGAGGTCTATTCTGCCTACCTCATCTTCCAGACAAACTTCCTACAGCTGCGTTCTGTTCCAAGGGCAGTAATGGGAGTTGAGGGTGTAGATTTAAAGTAATTTAAGCCAAGTGTATGAAACATGTCCTCAGCACAGGATGGAAGCCATCAGGATACATAAATATTTCAACCATTTTGGTGTGTGGAAAGTGGGTGTTTCTTACTCAATTTCCAAGAGAGATGCAAGCTTGCAGACCCCAGCTCAGCCCTCACTATCTCAGAAGGGCCTGAGAACATGGAGAGCACATGCATCTTGTGTAACGCAAGGGAAGAGATTAAAGGTGCTGGGTTACCATGAGTGTCTATGTCTGCAAACTTCAAGGATGTCCGACATAGGAAGGAACACAAGCATGAGAAAGGGGCAGCCAATGCCACAGGCGACATAATCCACCCAAACTTCTGTGCTGGACTGCAGGATTTGGGATGCCACAGTTTATTGCAGGTGGGAAGAATAAAGGCCTCTCTCATACACCTTGTGCCAGGCAAGCAAACCTCATGGTGCCTCTGCAATGCCCAAGTCAGAGACTTTCATACTGGCAGGTAATGAGTACTGTAGTGCCCAGGAAGCACACAAACATCAAAGGCACATGACCTAAGTGGATTTATTCTTACTCTCCATTGTGGGTAGATGCACTTTGTTCCTGGTGGGAGAAGGACTCACCACACATACAGTAAACTTGAGCCATGTAATAAAAATCCAAGAAACAGCCCTGCAAGGCCCTGACCACGTAAAGGGAGAACTCCAGTGAGGTTCAAAGGACCTTGCCAAATTAGACACACAACACAGGGAAGCAATGAAGTCACCTGCCCACAGAGTGTCCTGTAGGACAGAGCTCTCCTCAGCCAATAGCTCTGCTGGGTCTTTGGAGGCTGCCATTTTTGCAGAGCTAAAGAACGTGCCCTGGCAGGGAAGGGCAGCAGTGTGGAACGCCGAGAGTCACGGCAGTTCTAAGGGCGGCTGGTCGCAGCTTGCACGATGACGCTGCTGCCTCCCAGGTGATTGTGTCACCAGTGAACCCAACCTAAAGTCACCCTCTTGTACCCTGCCTTGCCAGGCACAGGACAAGTGCATTAGTCCTGCCCTGCCCCTCCCCCAGCCCAAAACAGCAGCTACTGGGATCTCCAGCCTGATTTCCACTGACTAGATTTTAAATGCTCTTCAAATCTTGGAGCAAGAACTAGAACCAGGGAATAAGCCCAATTCTGGGAGTTTTCCTTCAGAAGAATGCGGGGCAGATTTGCAACTTGTAGACTAACCAAAGTAAATAAATGTGTGCACACGTACACCTACACTCAGATCTAGGATTTTAGAAAGCGGGGTGCAGATGGTGCAGTGCATCACCACATATACCACAATGCATATTCTTCTCAAGTTAACAAGAAACAAGAAGGCTTACTAATAAACAGGGATCCTGGTTTTCTGTGTTTAAAAATCCCAAA
This sequence comes from Crocodylus porosus, assembly GCF_001723895.1. Lineage (NCBI taxonomy): Eukaryota > Metazoa > Chordata > Crocodylia > Crocodylidae > Crocodylus > Crocodylus porosus. Next base: position 16,382,606 of record NW_017728922.1, read on the forward strand.
TTCTCTGATTAAACCCCCCAAAATGCGCATGTGTCACACTTAACCTGAAATGCAACTATATATATATTCAGGTATCAGTTGAAGACAATAATTTATTGATATACTTGCAATTTTTAAGCAATTTGGAAGTCTACCAGTGCCTCAATCATTATAATAAAATAAACTGTAAATACCTATATATTTTGGCATTTGATTTTGGTTTATCATAGAAAATTAGAGCTCTTGCTGCCCCTTTCACTCACTAAGATGCAGGTGCAGTTGTGGCTATCTCCCCTGCTGCTTTGTGGCACTGAGCAACCCTGATATACCCAGCACCCCACACACCCAAGTCACAGCCCCTACCCTGTCAGTGTCCCCCACCCCCAAACCACAGCCCCCCCATTCCTGTAGGTGCCCCTTAGTCCCAACCCATAGCCCTCCACCACCCAGGTGCCCCTCACTCCTGACCTACTGCCCCCCACCCCCAAGCCACAGCCCCCCAGTGTGTGGAGCAAGGGGGTGCTTGGTCATAGGCACTATGTCAGCAGGGCATGGGGGGACACATGCCCGCCAGATTTGCATACCCACAGTGGGGCTATTTGGTTGCAGCCTGTCCGGACTAGCATGGGCAGGAGCCACTTCCATGGCCCAGCAGGCAGGACCCAGTGTGGGATGGTGGAGCAAGGCAGTGATACTCTCTGCCACCAGGACCCCCATGCTGGCTACGCAATGAATTTCATCACCCTGCTCTGTCCTCCCAGGCCAGGCCCTACCTGCTGGGCCATGAAGGTGGCTTCTGCCCATGCCAATCCAGCCAGGGTGTAGCCCCATGCCCTCTACGGGCACAGAAATCTCAGGGGAGCACATGCCCCCACACCCCCATTCCTCTGAAACATTGTCTATGCCCCCCTACCCCTCCAATGCATTGCTTATGCCTTCCCGCCACCCCACTTTTCTGCAGGGATTTACAGGAGCTGTTCTCCACCATACTGTCTGGCTGCATTGCTGCCTATGTGCATATGTGAGTGTACATAGTGTCCCCTGCCTGCAACTGCCCTCCTCCCACTCCCCCCCAGCCCCAAGCAGCTCCGTGCAGGCCAGAACTCTGATCCTTTAAAGGAAAAAATCCACATTTTTCTGTGGCAAGTGGAAAACCTAGATCCCTGCTAATAACCTAGTGGCCTAGGGCTTTATGAGTTTAAGATTGGAGCAAAAGCAAATATAAATTTGCTGTATCGTATATTATGTTTAGAAAAACACAACACCCAAACAAAAGAAAAAAAATCAAAGCGTGTGGTTTCATTAGTCCTGTAGTCATTAGAATTAAATGGACATCTCTTTTTCAGGTTCATAAAACAAAATCAAGCCTGCTTCTTGAGTATCTTGATAGTTCATAATCCAATGCTTCACTAAAAGTTATTTCCACACAAGGATTAATGTTTATAGCTAGAGTTACAGTCTGCAAGGGTGTGAAATAGGAGCTACATTTCCAAGAGCAGCTAAGAGATAACAGAATTGCAGAAGAAAGAATAGCTTAATAAGTGGAGGAACATCAAAAACACGAAAAGCAGAGAATGTCTTAACACCTGTGGGCTGAAGAATGCAAAAGGAATAGAGTATAATGAGCCATGAAGTCAATGGACTGCCTCACTGCTCCCTGAATAGAAATGTTCCTGTCACTGCCAGGTAGGTAGTTTTAAACTTTGGGTGGAGCAGGATTCAAAGCAGGGTGCCACTGCACTCCACCTGGACCCATCCCAGTGCACAAGATTTCATGAGCTGAAGCTCACTTTGTCAGATGCTGTGAAAGGGCATATAGAAAGCAGAGTATAAGGAGGAAAGAGAAATTAGAATACAAAAGGCAAAGGAGGGTTTTCCTTTACCCAGCACAAGCCCAAAGTCATAACCTGGGACAGAGGACAACAAATACCCTCATTGTGCTCCAACAGGGCTGCCAAACACAATACACAAAAGGCACTTAAAACTTGCAAAGTTTATTATTAATTTGGATGTGCCATACACACGTGGCAGCTGAGGGGAGACCAGGCTCCAACTGCCCTTCACATTCCCAGCTTGGGATGCAGGTCTGATTAGGAGGACCCCAGGCAGGAGCTGCTGAGTGTTGTGCCAAACCCGCCCCCCAGCCCAGCAGTGCAGTAAGGCAAATGTTTGAAACTTTCATTTAAAAAAAAGGGAAAAAAAAGGAAAGGCAAAGCCATTTGAACAGCTGCTCAACGGTACATAAAGTAGAAGAGAGAAGACCCCGTGTCCTTCACTGACTCTGGGAAAGCGGCCTGTGGTGGGGACAGGAAAGCTATGGACTCAGGTACTGGGCACTGAATGTGCTCAGTTGAAGTTTATAAAAAGGTTTCTTTTAATTACCAACCTTCCAGACTCCCCCTGGGAAGCAGGATTCTCGCCCTGGGAGTCAGCTAACCATTCTTATTGCCGATGTGCCAGTCCCAGAAAAAAACCTGCCTCAGCTGCTCACAGTGGCATCAGGTTTGCTGTGCAAGTAGCAGCAGCAAAATCTTATCTTGGTCCTTACAGCGAGCGAATCTGACTGAAGGGAGATGGGCTGGGGAGCAAAGAGATGCCATTTTTGCATAGTCATTTGTAATGCTGCTCTAGCAGAGGGGATAACACTTGGTGTAAATGTCTCTCATTGCTTAACTGCTGTGGACCGTTTCTCCTGAGCTCTCCAGAAAAAGCCAGAGGCTCCTTCCAGCTTCAGTTTGTACTTTTCAAGGGGAAAACTCTCCTGCTTCCTGGCCCTTCTGCCAAAACCCCTGGGGTTGAGCACAAATGCAACCTTGAAACACCAAACACATGGAGAGGATGAGGGGAGAGGGGAAAGAGCTTGAATTCATGGTCTGCATTTCACATGTAGCCACGCTCTGCACCTCCTGGGGGATGGTATTTCCACCCTGTGCCCCTTCTTCTGATGCACCCCACAATGCTGCTGTCCAACTTCCCAAAGAAAAGTCTCCAATTTTCCTTTAGAGTAAATGGAAACCACAACTCCCCCTGCCCTCCCTCCTGCTGCTAGGTGTGATTTCAATTCACTGCCAGCCAGTGCCAATCCACAATTTTATGGGCCCCCCTGCAAGAAATAGTTTTGGGGTCCCCTGACATGGGGGTTGGGGGTGGGGGCAAGCGGTTGAAGAAGCCAGCGGCAGCAGCATGGGCAGCTAGGGGTGGGATAGCGAGTGGCCAGATGTGAATCTGCCAGCAGTGCCAGCGTGGGGGGCACGGTGAGCAGGCGGACGTGAAGCTGGGGCTGGCAGCAGTGAGGGGGGAGTGACAGAGGTGGGTGGCTGGACTCAGGGGGCCTCTTGGCTGCAGGGCCCCTTGCAGATGTAGGTTTCACAGGATAGGAGGGGCTGGCCCTGCTGCCAGCTCTTCCTGATGGACTGTGTTCTGACTTAGTGCCTTTGTGTACGCAACCCCCAATGGCTTGAGCTGTCACTCTCCCTCTGCCAGTGGGAAGCTGCTGGGCTTTTACCCAGGATCACTTATACATTTTCTGTGTGCTCTCCACTCTGCAAGAGCCCCTGTGTTATCCAGATCCAGAAATGGTGCAGAGTGGGAAAATGAATGTCCATATCAACCACAGTGGGGGCTTGATCACTACATCCCCAGAGCATGCTGTGTGCCAAGCAGGAGCGAGTGTGTAGCACAGCCATGGAGGAGCAGAAGAGTAGTCTAAGAGTTTTCCAGGGTTGTTTGTTTCTAGAAAGAAGTAAACATCTCCAATGGTTTTCCCCCAACATGATGAAGATAAATCAAATAGATTATGGCCTCAGCTCTCTCTGGGCCCAAGACGCAGCCCTGATTTCAGCCCAAGCACTGCTTTCAGTTCCTGCTAGCTTGTCCAGACATGATGGCTGGTGCAGTAGCAGAAATCACAGCTGAAGGAAGCAGGGAGATACTTCAGTAGAGGCCATGTGGCCTTAGCAGCAGGTTTTCAGCCAGCTCTTACAGTCTTTGCACAGAACTCACTGTCACAATTAATGAGCTGTGAATTTCAGCCCTTGCTTTCAACAGGTAACATCCTGACAATCAGACCTCTTTGAAAAAACCCTCCCCACCCCACCCCAGTCACCCCAAGCTTTGCGTGCTTCTTAATGGAGTCCATTTTCCAAGGAGTGCCAACCACAGTGATTATTTCAGAACCAGCATGGCCTCTGTCCCGTCTTTCCTTGTCAGGTAGAGTCCGTGAGTGAGGGAGTATTCTCGCCGGAGGAAGGCGTAGAAATAATCTGAGATGAGCAGGATCTGCAGAAGTGACATGCAGAACAAACAATCCATTAGCTGTACAGCCTGCCAGCCCAAGATGTCTTTCCCAGATCACCCCTCTGCTGTAGGGCAGTACTCCAACCTAACCTTTTGTAATGCAAAAACTGATAATCCCAATGAAATTCCGTCTTTAAATTCGGACAAACTGCTTCAGAATGATTACCTCTGCTTTAGAGAGACTGTTTCTGCAACAGACTCAAGCACTGGAACAAGAGAGAGACTGCAAGACTTGTTGTTTAATAAAAAGGAAAAAGGGCTGTGGAACTCTCACAACTACCAGGCAATGCACTGACAGGCAAGGGGAAGTGAAGACAGACTATGGGATGCTGCTGTAAGGCCAGTGGCTGAGCAGGAGATGGAACACAGGAGTCTCTGCATTAACTAAGAGATCATGCTCCCCCTGCAAATAAATATAATTCATATTGAGGCAAGGCCCCCCTCCCATTTGTACACACATCCAGGAAAGGTACTACTGTGTGTAAGAGCACAAAAGCCACCTCAAGCAGCACTCTGGTGGATAGGGCTGAAGCCCAGTAGTTCTGAAGGACTAGATTTTTACAGCTATCAACATGAGAAACTGCTTTTGTGGGACCCACATTTTCTAAGTGCCAACAAAGCCCACCCATCCTTGGTAACGCTGCTTGTTATGACCCACTTTCCATTTAAGCCCTTCAGATGAGCGTGTCCCAGGACAGCTATCTTCTCCACATGGTAACAAGAGTCATATCTACCCACTGACTAGAGCTGGGGACCTTTCAGTTCCACACACGGGTTGCACTAATGTCCCAACAACAAACCTTAGTGAGTGGCAACTGCAGAGCACTTGATAACCATTAATCAACTTATTCAGGGAATTCATTCTTATTCAGGGAATTGACACCTCACCAGCCATACCATGTTGTTGCTGAATAGAGTGAGGGAATGCAGTCATGGGTAGGCATTGCGAGTCCAGAAGGGAGTGGACTGTGAGCTAGACAGCCTGCAGATTACCTCGAGAGACTGTTGAATCTCTGTCACTGGAGGTTTTTATGTGCAGGGTAGACACACACACCTGGAATGGTTTCAACTTGGATGATCCTGCCTTAAGCAGTGGGTTGGAGCAAGCAACCTCTTCAGGCCCATTTTTCTATGATTCTAGGCTGAATGGGTGGAATGCGAGGGGCTGGTGGAGTGGGAAGGAGGCTGCAGAGAGCCGAGACAAGACTGGAAGAGAAGGAAGAAGAGAAGGACAAAGAAGGCTGGATGCACCCAGGAAACAGAAAAGTAGCAACCATAACTCAGCGTGGGTACAGTGCTGATAAGCAGGCAACCCCTTTGATCTGAGACCCTTACTAGCACCTCACTAGAATGGAAGGAAGTGGCAAGGGACTTAAAGCTCCCCCCATACCTCAAAGGAGGGATTTTATAAAAGTGAAAACTAAGGCATAGATGGCTAACATACCTTGCTTGAGAGTACAGTGAAAAGCTGTGTCAGAGGAGCGCTTCACAGACAGGATTCTGTCTCCACAACACAGCCTTCATTGTATGGACAAGTTCCTGGCTCCCGAGCCCATGCTCAACTCTAGCAGCGGTCGAGATCTCCATGGATGGCTGCAAATCACTTTCTACCTGGAGAATAATTTGGTTTCTCACTCCTATCATTTCTGTGTCCTTTCCCCAACTTCGCTCATCCCCCACCATGTTCTTTATTACTAACGAAACCTGCCACTTTGGAGCTCATCTCTGCCTAGAACAATGGAGAGCAGTGCAGATGATTATGTCATTCCCGGTCAAGACTGGTTCCTTCAGGGGGAAGTTTCTGCACACCTTGCCTGGACATGCCTCTCCACTGTGGCAGAGAAACAGAGCAGGAGCTAATAGTCTCAAGTGAAAGAGACTAGGAGAGCCCTGCAAGACAGCAACAGCAGTCCTACAAGACATCTGTTGTTACAACAGGCTCAAGTTGCATTAGAAAATGTATCACCTTGCACAAAGGCTGACAACAGACAATCCCCCCGTTTCTGCACTGCATTACAGGAAGGCAATCCAGTAGCTGGTTGCAGCAATGTGAACCTTCTGCTAAACTTCACGTTAGATTGATAGCCATGGATATACTGAGATATAAGTCTCTACCTTACATACAGTGCATACACATCCTCCATTCAGGAGGCTCTTTCTAGAATGTTATTTTTTTCAGCATGAAGGTGAACATAATTCACTCTCATTGCCACTGCAAACACTGCAGGGAAACCTGCTGCATCAGAGCAGTTTACACTTCATCTGATCTGGTATCCCATCGCCAATATACCAGCCAAAGCAGGATGCTACAGCACTGTAACAGCTTAAATAACGCTCAGCCCTGAAAATGGTCTCAGAGGGAAAAGGTTCTTCCCCACCTGCATTTGATTATGCTCTGAGACATGGTCATTTTCAACTGGGTAAAGTCCAAACGGGGCAGTTGCAAGGGTTTATGTTTAGATGATTTCCCTATCCTGTCACCTTGCTAATACCTGCAGGAGGGGAAAAGAAAGAACAATCATTCACAAGGTGTTTCTAGTCTCATTACCACTCTAGTGACTTGGCAGACAAGGCAGCACACTTGTCCAAGGGAGAGAGACGTGACAATTAGTTAACACACCCCAGAGTCACTAGGAATGACTCAGTTTTCCTCACATGCTAACCTGGTTATTTTGATGCTCAGCATTTCTGTACTCATGAGCCTGATCTTCTTTTGGACATTGTGCAAACTAATAAAGCTGACAACAGTGCCGGGGGGAGTTAAGTCTTCCTCTCTTTTTAGAAATGGAGAAGAGAAGTGAAGTGAAGGCTGTACAACCAGTTAGTGGCAATTGCAGGACAAGTCACTTCAGCTCCACACCAGATTAGTTAATGTCATGATGAGACTGCAAGGTGACTCCACTTCTGAAGTGCTGCAAAATTCTCATATGGAAGCCATACAGCATCGTTCCCTCTAAGCTGTGCAGTGTGCGCAGCCACGCATGCCTGCATGGTCGCACAGCTTAGAGGGAACGCTGAAGGCATGACAAAAATGGAAAGCATTGTATAGAAACCTACACTGCCCTAGAATAGTAAACCTACTCCTCCGGCCCTAAAGCAGAGCTTTATATTTACTCTGTTGTGTTCAAAGGAGTGAGAGTGTGATATCATAAATGCAATGAGACAGCATCTCAGTGCTATATAGCCAAGAGTTCCTTGATATCATGTACACCTCTCAGCCTTCTAGCAAGTGTAACATGATGCACAATGCTGAAGTTCATCACCTCCCCACCTGCTGCTTTTGGTTCATATTAAATGCCAGGGCAGACTGACTAAGTGATTACATTGCCATACCAGTCCATTAACCAAAGCACCCCCTTTCCATACCTGCAGACTGATCAGTCCCAGTGAATCTCAACCCCCCAGTAGCAAATCAAGGCCCCTTTCAATAGTGCTCATTTTTCAAAGCCTGAATTTCTTGATTTCCATGCCTTGAAAATCCAAACCTAGGCACAGCAAGAAGCCATATTAATACATGGAACTGTTGTTGCAACTGGGTACTGTTTCAGTGTGTTGGTAGTGCTCATGCTGCTAGGTCAGGAAAAGCCCCAGGCCTCTGGCAATTCAAACAAAACAGTCACCCAAAAATCCACTGCCACCTTCCCTGCCTTCTTAATGGAGACGCTCCCCACAACTGCTTTAGGGCAGGAGGAGTAGGCAGTGATGCCCCAGCTGCAGCTGACCCGCTCTTGTTTTGAGGAGGGGCTGAACCAAAGAGAGACTGAACTATGCCAAATTAGTAACATTAAAGGTAAGCCAAGATTGGTCTCTGATAACAGACCTTTGGCTTTGTCTGTATCCAAGGCACTCTGAAAGCTACTAAACCTCACAACCCCCAGTGGAATGGGCGAGTGCCTTCCAACAAAGCATCGAAGGGCATGGGCACATGAGGTAAAGGAAGATGTGAGCTTACAGCTCAGACTAGGCCATGGTGACTACCAACACGCACATGCTTACCCTATCATAGGGGTGAAGCAGTTTGACCTTCAAATGGAAGGGGGATAAATTACCTTACGTTTACCACAGGTAACAGCATGCACACCGGCTGTGGATTAACTGACACACAAGGAGTTTGCTACTTAGCTTGCTCCTGTGCCCATGCCTCAAATCACAAAGAGGAAGCAATCTGAAGCAAATATACTCACATTTATTTCAATAGGTAATTTTCAGCACACGTACAATGCATCTGAATCATTTGCTGCACTAATAAACACAGGCTCAAAACATGCATCTTCATTTCAGCCTGAAGGTTTTTGTTCAGCAGCTGTTTTAGTTCAGTGGTTCTCAAGCTTTTCAGGCTCAAGGCACCCCTTGTTAGAGTCCGGGCTCCTCTCAGAAAATGCCACCCCCTAGGTTTCACTCACTTGCTGACTACAAAAAAATACTAAAGCAATTTCTTCTGTAGCAAAGAACTCAGAAAGACCACAGGAGGTTAGAAGGTTTTTGACACAATGGATTCCTATTTGAAAACTCCAGGTTTAACCTGAGAATCATGTGTAGGTGCTTGCACACCTAGCAGTGCTAATACTGTGCGTTATTCTGAAAGTGATTCTTGACTGAGAATCACTACTCTAAATCCTTCCCGTTTAAAAGAAATACAAGTAAAGAAATACAAGTAAGTAGAGATTTTAGGATCCCTTATGATTCTGAGATGCATTCAGACAAGAGAGTGTCGATCATCCTGCACAGCTCAAACTAGACAGTGTCAGAGGCTGCTGTTCCTTGAGGTAAAGACATCAGTTTTTCCTGATTGTAGCCTCCAACTTGCTCCTGATTCAAGTTACAAATAAAATGATCTGTTATTGTGTTGCAAGTGCTGATATCTGTAAGTGTTAGCTAAAGTAGTTCAAGCCATACAGAATGCATCTGTGCACCTTAAATTAAAATACAACGGATCAAAGTACCGTGACACAAACATCAAAATAATCAAAGGGAAGTTTGCTGATCCAGTCTCTGTCATCTCACCCCTGCTGACATAAAAGCCTTGTCCTGCAGCTTCTGGTGTCCTGCAGCATTCCTGAAATATCCCCTCTCCACCACCAACTACTGCATGCACTCTCCTTTCGTAACTTCCTCAAAATATGTCCCTTTCTCCCTTGTTTAATGTCTGATTTCTCTGCCTCTGCTCATTCTTTAAACTCTGAAAGGCTTTTCAGGATTTATATAAAAGAATCAACTGAACAAGTAATTGACTAAATGTATAATTAAATACAAAGTTACAAAAATACAAATTAAATGCAAGTGGGGATCCTCTTTTGTTAATAAACCAGCACTGGGAAGAGCCTGGGTATAAGACAGGTGAGGAGGTGCCTAAGGACAACAGTTTTCATAAGGACGTAGAAGTCTAAGACCCACTGGCTTTCCTGGAAGTTTGGATGCTCTGGAGATCACATTAAGTCTCTTCAGAACTTGTGAAAATGTTACCTCAGGTCTCCAAAGACCTGATTCTGCGCTGCTCGTGTCTATGGGACTTTCATTATTCACGTCAGTGGGTGCAGGATCAAACCCACAGCATATACAGACTGAAGGCCAGGTAGCCTTACCTTCTGCTTTAGCTCTTAAAAAAAATAGTAATCTTGGTTATGCATCTTACTGGGGACAATTCTGGACTGGACACCTGCTATATCTAAGTGCATGTGAAAACCATTCCGGATAACTACTGAGACACAAAAAACCAAGGAACTCCACCAACCAAATGAGTAGGAAAGTAATTAGAGTGGCCTTGAATTCAAGGTCTGCTGTTTTGTTGGCTGGGAAATGTATGTGCTACGGTCACAAAAAAGATTTAAGGTTTAGCAGCCTACCAGAAGTCACACCTGGACAATTCACTTCCTGTATTTATTAATGGCATCCTTCATCTTGAAAAAAAATCCCCAATCATGCTGCAAACAGAAACTCATTTGGAGATTATCTCCAGAAGGAGCACTTAATTCACCAGCAAATCAGGGCCAAGACGCAGGGTGAAACATGAAAGCTGCTCGATAGCACACAGCCAAGTTATACAACCAGCTAGTAAGGAAAGAATGTGTTGATGAAGCTATATGGTAGTACAGTGAACATAATTGACAAAAATTACCCTTACTTCCAGTGGAATGTGGTCAGGGCACATGTTACCAATTCCCTCGGGACCAAGGATTCCACAGGAATGATCACAAGTGGTCAGGCCCTCAACAGCATCTGTAACACCTATCCACATGCTGATGGATTAATTCTTTGCTTGCTCAGAAAGAAGAGCATTACCATGTGCCAGATCTGCAGCACTTATGTTTCCCAGAGAGGTCTCTCAGTCCAGTACTGATCTGTGCAGACCATTTAGAAAGGCTGAAGGGCAAAATGGTACTGCTGACTTAATTCAGAGCTCCTAAAGCCATTAGTAGTGAAGCCTGGAGAAAGTACACAAGAGATCCTATGCAGTTACCTGGATCCACTGAAGGGCTGGGCTTGGAATATGAATTCCAAATTATTTTCCTATGTGCAACAGCAAAATAACTCTCTAGATACCACATGCATGCACACATGCACAAAAGGATGGAGAAAGAGATCAAATGAGAGACTGTCTTGAAATGAGTAATTGTTTTTGTTTCACATTTTAACAGGTACTGTGCCGGGTATGTTTTGGAACTGTACGAATGGATCTGGACAAAAGGCAGTGGGGCCAGTGATCAGATTATAACATAGTATCTAATGACCAGCATGAACAATGACCATATTGGTGCCATATTTGCTGGTTTTGAATCAGACTAGGAAAACTTGGAGGGGGGTGGCTGGGAGGGGAGTTCCTAAGAACAGGAATGCAGAGGTCATAGTCAAGACTGCTTCACGTTCCCTCCAGCTAAGCAGGGCTGATGAAAAGACACCAAAGTGGAACGTGGCAAAGGATGACTTGGTGATCAGAGTAACCCAGCAGGTTCTCAGACTTCAAGAAGAAAGAGAAGAGGGTAAGGCTAGAAGGAAGGAACAAAAAGTTCAAGAAATCTGTGCAATGAGGGTGAAACACAGTGACTCATGTTACTATGGATGCTTGCAGATGTGGAAAAAAAACAAAACGGCGCTTTATTTTAAACTTGGCAGGCTCCCACACTGAGCCCAGCATATGCCCAAAAGAGGCACTGCATTAGTTGGACCCAGCTTTCCCAACATCTGCATAGATTGGGCACTTTAGTGGGGCTTTTACCCAATAGCTGATTGAACTGGGCTCAAGTGCCTGATCTATACAGATGCTGCAGAGCCAGGTCAAAATAACATGCTGCTGCTTTCAGTAAAGCACGTTTTTCCCCAACGTATGTCAGTGCCCTATGTTCCACAGGAGGAAAGCAGGTCTTTGTAGTTCCCTCCTTCCCAATGTTTTCAACAGAAAATGCTACTTTATGACATAAGTTTATAAAAACAACCAAGACAACAGACAAACCTCTAGCCACAGGTTAGCAGCACTACAGCAAATTCCTACTGCATGGGATGCTGCATGAGGATTCAAGATAATAAATGCCCCATGTGTTTACCTATCTAGATGAGGACTATCCAACTGGTAGCTGAGGGGCACAGGTGGCCCACGAGTGGTTAATATGCAACTCCCAGGCTTCCACCCAGACACCGCTGCCCCTATTGCTCTGGCTGCAGCAGAAGGTAGGGAGACTGGGATCTCCCTCCTTCAGTTTCTTTGCATGCCCCCATGCCATGGAGCACAATCGTGCAGACAGGGTGCGAGGGAAGCCAACAGGCCAGAGGACCCATATGGTGTGATGCAGCAGGGGAGTTCACAGTCAAGGAACTGAAAGTGAAATGGGGTGCCGTCCATGCTGCAGTGGTGTGGAGGAGGGGATGGAGGACAGCCTGCAGCCTTGAAAAAGTTGGCCTGATATAGGTGTATACTACCCATTCTGACTGAATCAGCAACATCAGTTAGGAGATCAATGTGCACTTCTGGCATATAGCAGCAATCATTATTAATTTGCAAGGGAATAAACATCTAACAGGAGGAACCAATGAGCTATTAACCCTAGGAAATGCCCTGTTATTGCCAACTCAGTACATTCCTCCTCCCAAAAGAGAGACATACTGGCATTTCTTACAGATTTCTGAACAAGCGACTCATACGCTATTTAAAGCTGAGTAAGACCAGCTTCTTTTGTGCTTTCCAGCAGCATGAAAAATGAGGTGTATAAAGGAAACAACTGTTTAGAAGCAAGTGAAAAGTGGAAGAGTTACTCTCAATAAAACTAAACTAAAAAACAAAACGAGCTTGTAACATTTCTGTGACTTATTTTTCTTTTTTCCCCCTTTTTTTCTTTCTTTCTTTTTTAATGAGGCATTTGTAGCACCACCCATTGTTAAGGTTCCCTGACATTTTCTATTCAACAGGCCCTGTTCCTATTCAGTAGGCCTCAGGTCTCTGCCATTTTCCTTTCAGTACAAAATTTCAGCCAAAAGAGTTAAGCTGTTTTCAACAATGCCACAGGTGAAAATAATGTTTTGCCCATGCAAAAAAAAAATTCTCACAACCTTTTTTTTGTTATATGCCTTCTTGCTGCTGCCTTTAGGAAAATGTGTCAAATTTGGCCAAGATACAAGGCAGCAAAGGGGAAGGGTGGGGAACAATCAGTCTATATGACCTCAACCAAAACCTTCTGAGATTCTGCACTTGCCAATTATACTCCATCTCAAGACCTTTTCTACAAGGCAGATGCAAACTGCATGGGGGCCGAGTACTGGAACTCAGAGGAGGGAGGCTGTCTCTTCTGTGCTCTCCATGACCCTGCTGTAGGTGCCTTGACTTCATGGAGGAGGAGGAGGAGGAAGTAACCCAAATTGAATGCAGAAGGGAAGAGAAGCCTGACAACATACATATACCTGGGACTGGAGGACATGGGGGAAGGGAGAGATGGAAATGGACGCTGGTTGCTGGGTTAGGAAAGACAGACTAAGTCTTGGGTGGATGGAAGGATCCATCAATTTTAAAGCCACAAAAAGACAACTAAGATCAGCCAGTGTGACCTCAAAGGAGACAAGGGACCAGTGGGCTAAAAGGAGAAGATTGGGACTCTGAGAAGACACGTGTGATGAGAAACCAACGTGCAGGGGGAAAATGGGCATTGGCTGGGCAAAGGGGTGAGGGAAAGGATGAAGAAACAAAGGCAGAGCTACTCAACAGCTACTTTGCCTCAATCTTCACAAAAAAAATTAAGCTGAAGCCAGAAATCTAATAGCGATTATCTGGATAAGGAAGGGGGTAAGCTGAGGGAGGAGATAAAGACAGTCAGAGAGCTTTTGTTGGATCTGAATGAATTCAAGCCAGCAGGGCTGGAAGAGCTTCATCTCAGGAACTGCTAGAGGAAATCTTGGAGCCCTTAGCAATGATCTTCATGAAGTTGTCGGAGACGGGCAAGGTACCAGAGGGTACTGGAAAAGGCCAGCATCATGCATGTCTTTCAAAAAGGCAAGGACCACCACCAAGGGAATTACAGACTGGTTAGCCTCACTTCAATACCTGGAAAGTTACTGAAGCATATCCTAAAGAAGACCATTTGCAAGCATCTGGAGGAGAGGCTGATGGCAAGCAGCCAGCATGGATTTATGAAAAACAGATCATGTCAAACAAACCTGATCTCCTTCTTTGACAAAATAACTACTTGAAGGGAATACTGCGTCTATAGTTTACCTGGACTTCAGCAAGAGTTTACCTAGACTTCAGCAAGGCTTTTGACAAGGTCCCACATGACTTTCTCATACACAAGTAGGAGAAATGTGGGTTGGACAAAACCACTTTAAGGTGGAGAGAGAACTGACTCAATAGCTACAAGCAAAGGGTAATTATTAACAGGAGGTTTTGAGAGGAGGCCCACAGAGGTCTGTCCTGGGCCCAACGTTGTTCGGCACATTTATTAACGATTTAGATGCTGGCATAAAAAGCTTCTTGAGCAAGTCCACAGACAACACAAAACTGGGAAGTACTGTGACTATGTTGGAAGATGCAAGTGCAATTTGGAAAGATCTCAACAGATTGGAAAAATTGGGCTGGAGCTAACAGGATGAAGTTCTAAGTGGAGAAATGCAAGGTGCTACACTTCAGGAGGAATAATCAAAAACACAAATACAAAATGGGTGACACCTAGCTGGATGGCAGCACTATGGAAAAGGACTGACTCAGTATGAGTCTGCAGTGTGAATATCGTTTTGAGCTGTATGAATAGAAGCACTAGATGCAAGATAGGGGCGGTAACAGTGCCTTGCTACTTGGCACTGGTTAGGCCCCATCTGGAGTACTGTGTGCAGTTCTGGGCTCCACATTTTAAAAAGAAATGTGGAAAAGTTAGAGAGGGTCCAGAGGTGAGCAACAAAAATGATCAAGGGCCTGGAAAGCAAGTCATACAAGGAGAGGCTGAAGGAGTTAGGCATGTTCACCTTGCGGAAAAAGCCCTTCAGAGGGAACATGATAGCAGTCTTCAAATACCTGAAGGGCTGCCATAAAGAAGAAGGAAAGCACCTTTTCTCTCTTGCTGCAGAAAGGAGGATGCTGACCAATGGCTTGAAAGTTGCAGGAAAGTTCATTTAGACTGGATATCCAGAAAAACTTGTTCACTGTTAGAACTGTGAGGCAGTGGAATAGACTGCCTAGGGAAGCTGTGGACTCTCCATCACTGGTGGTGTTTAAGAGGTTGAACACCCACTGGTTGCGAATGATTTATGTTCTACCATAGGGATTTCCCATGCTTCTGGGCTTTGCTGCTTGCCCCCATGCCCTCTCCCCCATCATCACTTTTTTTCTGCTATACGTTTACAGTTGTTTTTAAGCCTTCTCAGAGGCATTGCATGTTGGCTACAGTCAAGGCCAGGGACTTCGACTGGGATGTGCCAGTGCTCCTGCTGGGAGCAAAGGCAGAAGTTCCTGGCTAGAGGAACTTGTCTGTCTGGCTCAGGGTCACACTGATCACCATATCTGGAGTTGGGAAGGAATTTTACCCCATGGTCAGATTGGTATGGGCTGTGGGGATTTCTGCTTTCCTCTGTAGTAGGGTGTATGGCCCTCTACCTGGGACCTCTGTATACTGACAACATTTTAGAGAAGCAGGACATTAGCTGCTGTGGCTCCCCTGCTTTACCTGTGGCAGGTTAAGGTGTTAGCTCAGTGTTGTGTCAGGGTTGATGGTAGTCTTATGCAGAGTTCAAATTATGGTTGTATAGCAGGGGTTGGAAAAATACAGCCTGGATTTAGCCTGCCAAATGATTTTATTCGGCTCGCGGGGGGGAAGGGGGGGCAGTAGCACTGGATAGCAGAACCTGGGTGAGCCGTGCTCAGGCTGCAGCCTCTACTGGTGGGCGGCATGGGCAGTGGCCGCTGGGGACACTGGGCTTCTGCCCCTGCTACTGGGCTTCTGGGCAGCCCTGCCCACCTGCATGGTACTCTATGACAGAACATCTTGAAAGAGTGCCAAAGAAGTGAAACTGGAAGCCAGCAAGATCACAAAATGTATTATGTTGGAGAGAGAAGGGAGCCCAGTGATGGGGAGAGGGAGGAGAGAGAGATTGGATCAGGGAACAGGAATGGGGTAACCAGGACTGATTGGACAAGAAGACTGGGAACATCGAGCTGGAAGTTCATTTGGAAAGGGGGGAACTGGAAACAACTGGGCAAGTAGATTATGGATATAAATAAAAACATTTGGGATAGGACAGAAGGGGTTAAGCTTGGCAGAAATAGCAAAAGTGTCTGCACCTATAGGAGCTGGCTGCACACACAAGCTTGGAATAAAATCCATGCCGTCTCAGCGGCACCCCATATGCTGCCAGTAAGCATCTGGGAAAACTAGCATCAAAATCTCACACCGAGGATGACAGCCTACTGTTGCTATTGTTTATTCCTTCAGCTCAAGAGTAAAAGTGCTGCAGAGTCAGTTGAAAGGTTTCAACCCTGCTGATGACCCTTGCTTGATGTGGGCATCAATATGATGCCACATGATGGCATTGCTGTGCAGGCCAAAGGGGGAGTTTGCTTACAAATGATACCCAAAACATCGCAAACCTGAGCAATATTCTCTGAAAGTAAAGTCAACACCCCAAATAAGCTTGCCTGTGTAATCATAACTCAGATCCCCATGTGCCCATGTATTATGAGACTATCTTTAATTAGATTGTCATATGCTATTTTTACCGTACGGTCTCAGCCTCATCCAGTACATAGGCTAAACCTGCTCTGCTTGGGCAATAAATTGGGATAGGGTCTTAAGAAAACCAGGATGGGATCACATAATTAAAGATTATGTCATAATACCAAGAGCTGGATTAAGGTCACACAGGCATCCTTATTTCTGGCACTTCCTCATGCAGTTTGCTTGACTTTGCAGCTCTAAAAATGTTCTTTTAAAGCAGCTGTTAAATGCATATAATTATTAATAAGCCAATGAAGCCAGGAGTAAATACCCCCTGTTCTAAGTTCTTAGAACCCAGAAGCGGTGGAAGTGGGGCAGCTCTGCCCTGCAAGGAAGGTCAGGATCCCAAGATCATGAACACTCCCAGAAATGCAGGTGAACTGGAGGGGACTGAGAATTACACTTCCCAAAATGGGAACTGAAATCAACTTCATGAATTTCACCTCAAAGGTAATGAAGTAGCATAGAACTGCCCTGTAAAGAGAAAAGCTTGTCCTTCATATCTTTGTGCTCTGACTTGTTATTTTATGTAGGGACAGTCAAATTACAACCCCAGTCCTTCAGGTAATCTAAAGGATCTTCCCATACTGTGCTGAGAACAAGAAACCAGCAGCAACTCATAGGATGGGAAAGGATAGCTCCCTCCCATTTCTCTCACTGGAGATCCCACTGGATCAGCACAGCACTCAGCTACTCAGCAACTAAACAGGGAGCACAGATTGACAGATGCTTCTGGAATCCCTCCCTCAGCAGATAAATGATAACACAAGAGGTACAAACTTCCCCAGTGACTGACTCAACTGTAATTTTTCACTCCCAGTTGGAGCCATTAAGATGCCAGCATGATTAATCACCACCAAAGACCTCACTAATTGCCACAGTCCTTCAGGATCAGCTAGTGGATGCTGGTGCTAACTGAAGCTGTGCTTCTATGCTTGGGCTTCTTGGTTTTGGAGATGAGCACTAATGGAGTCATGGCCCCAAGTGCTATCTGTCACTGTTACCAAACTAGAGCACTCAGAGATGTGGATTAATAGCTTTGGCACTGAAAACAAATCCAACAGGGATTTAAAATTGCCCACCAGCAAGTAGTGCAAGCCTCAACAGTCAGATGGCAGAACAGTAGTGGTCAGCAGAGAAGAAATCCAATAGGGCTTGAGGAACTCACAACAGCAATGTGGAAGGCCCAGGCAGACTAAGTAAATACAATGGAAAAGAGAGGAGGAAAAATGTTGGCAGTGATGGCAGCAACACACCTAAAGAGGCTAAAATGGCTCCAACATGTCTAGCCCCCTGCCATCCGTGGGATTCATAACCTCTGGCAAATCTGCCTTCCTCCCTGGCATCTTTACTTCCTTTTACTTTGCACCCAGTTATTCCGGTATGAATCAGCTGCAGGGCCCCATTTGTGATCTACAACAGTAGGAGCCACCTTTTTAGTGGGCATGCCACAAATTGCCTATACCCTGTACAGGAGGGATCGTGTAGATAAAAGGGACAGGGGTGTAGCTTTCTATGTTAAAGAAAACTACGTGTCCCTGCAAGCTGATATTGGCAACCAGGGTGGATGACTGGAGACCCTCTGGGTTAAAATCCATGGGGAACATGGCACAGGAGACAACGGTGGGAGGCTACTACAGACCTCACACCCAAAGTCCTGAGCTTGACCAGGAGTTTGCCCGGGAGCTGGCTGAGGCCACATGCTCCAGGACCATGGCTGTCACAGGTGACTTCAGCTACCCGGACTTCTCGTGGGAGGATCACTCAGCAAAATCTGAGCGGTCGCAAAGCTTCCT
>NW_017728922.1:16402647-16431030 GCF_001723895.1 Crocodylus porosus
TCATAGCCCAGCCCCTGGCACAGATCTTTGAAAAATCCTGGCGCTCTGGTGTAGTGCCCGAAGACTGGAAGAAGGCCAATGAGGAAAGTGGATCTGGCTAACTATAGGCCCATCAGCCTGACATCTATCCCAGGGAAGATCTTAGAAAAGTTTATTAAAGAGGCCATCCTTGATGGACTGGCCAAAGCCAACATCCTAGGGATAGCCAGCATGGGTTTGTTGCGGGTAGGTCTTGCTTGACCAATCTCATTTCCTTCTATGACCAGGTGACCTGTCACCTGGACAACAGAGAAGAGATTGATGTCATATATCTCGACTTCAAAAAAGCCTTCAATCTGGTATCCCACAATCACCTCTTGGTGAAACTGGCCAATTGTGGCCTTGGGTCCACCATGATCCGCTGGCTGGGAAATTGGCTCCATGGTCAGACCAAGAGGGTAGTAATTGATGGCAGTCACTCATCATGGTGCCCTGTGACCAGTGGGGTCCCCCAAGGTTCTGTCCTTGGACCCATTTGTTCAACATCTTCATTAATGATGTGGACATTGGAGTCAGGAGCGGACTGACCAAGTTCGCCGATGACACCAAACTGTGGGGCAAAGCATCCACGCCAGAAGACAGGAGGGTGGATCCAGGCTGACCTGGACAGGCTCAGTAAATGAGCAGACGAGAACCTGATGGTGTTTAACACTGAAAAATAAAAGGTTCTCCACCTTGGGAGGAAAATCCTGCAGCACGCTTATAGGCTCGGCAGTGCTACGCTGGCTAGTACTACGGAAGAAAGAGACTTGGGGGTCATCGTTGACCACAAGTTGAACATGAGCCTGCAATGTGATGCTGCGGCTAGTAAAGCAGCCAAAATGCTGGCTTGCACCCATAGATGCTTCTCAAGCAAATCTCAGGATGTCCTTCTCCCCCTGTCTTGGCCTTGGTGAGGCTGCAGCTGGAGAACTGCATCCAGTTTTGCGGCCCACAATTCAAAAAAGATGTGGAGAAGCTTGAGAGAGTCCAGAGAAGAGCCACACGCATGAGCAGAGGTCAGGAAAACAGACCTTATGATGACAGGCTGAGAGCTATGGGGCTCTTTAGCCTGAAAAAGTGCAGGCTCAGGGGTGATCTGATGGCTACCTATAAGTTTATCAGGGGTGACCACCAGGATCTGTGGGAACGTTTGTTCACCAGAGCGCCCCAAGGGATGACCGCTCAACCCCATCATAAACTACTACAAGACCGTTTCAGGCTGGACACAAGGAAGAATTTCTTTACTGTCCGAGCCCCCACGGTCTGGAACAGCCTGCCATTGGAGGTGGTTCAAGCACCTACACTGAAACCTTCAAGAGCAAATTGGATGTTTATCTTGCTGGGATCCTATGACCCCAGCTGACTTCCTGACCTTTGGGCAAGGGGCTGGACTCGATGATCTTCCAAGGTCCCTTCTAGTCCTAATGTCTATGAAATCTATGAAATTAGCCCCGTTTCTTCCCTGAATGTCACCCCAAATCCCTTTCCAGTGCTGGATCTGGAGCTCTGTTTTCTGCTCCTCTTCTGTGCTCCCTGCCTAATCTGCTGCCCTGCTGTCTACTTCCTGCCTTATCTGCCACTGTGCTGCTGGTCCCTTCCCCAGTTTGCTTTGTGCCATGCACAAAGGCTGCCTATGGCACTTGTGGCACATGAGCCCCGGGCTGGTCACTCCTGGTCTACACATTCCTTCCAGTGTCTGGCCTCTAGATGCACTGGTGAACTCCAGAAGGTGCCCTGACATTGTATTGCATCCCCCACACCCACCAGAAAGAAAGAAAGAAGTCATTTTACGTGGGTCGCTGCTACCTGTCTTTGACCCAATGACTACACCTGTGTAGTAACAAATGGTTTGGTGTGTGTCCACCATTAAACCCCGCCCCCCTCCCGATTCAGACTGAACCAAAATGAAAACTACTTTCCTCAGTGAAAAGAAGAGCTGAAAAATGCATGTACCAAATCAAACAAAACGCTGTCTGATCCAAACCAATACATTCCAGTTCAATTTCTGGCACCTTTAATAAAAAAGAAATGAAATGCCAGGCTCAGGCACCGTTCACAAATCTAATGGAAAGAAGTTCCTCATCTATCCAAGATACTGCAGCTCAGAGCAATTCTTTTTTGTCAAAAAAAAGTGTTTGTGGTATCCAGCTCTATGGCTGATCCTGCATGGTGGCATACAATACTATTTCTCTGTGTGTTTTTTGCACCACCCATCTGGAATCACAAAGTGCTTTGCACGTTTAATTAATAGTCAGTCATCATAATTAATAATCTTACCTGAGCGATAGGTATTATTCCCATTTTACTGAGGGGAAAACTGAGGTAAAAAGAAAGGGAGCAACTTCCTCAAAGTTATTGTCAGAGGCAGAGCCAAAACCAAAACCATGTCCTCTTCCACCCAAACGTCTTTCAATTTGGCCAAGCCTTGGAACCAACATGCCTTGATTTTTGTACACTCTTTTACAGGTTGTTATAAAGGGTGCGAACTGCATATAGGAGAAAGTCAAATCTGTGCTTTTTATATATCATGCTGTGAACATTTCACATTTTTACTTCTAGCACTATGTGATGACTAACAGCAAAGCTGCCATATCACTACATTTCACTTTATTTTTGATAGCCGGTCTGCAGACTTCTTTCAAAAAGAAAAAAGATGCTGCCTAATGCAATAGGGATTGGTTCCCGGCGATTCTGGGATGAGGAAAGTATTTTGTGAAAAGCTGAACAAAGATGCTACAAAGATCTGAAGTGATGTAGTTCAACAGGGAGCATGTTACCTGAAATCACAGTTCTCCTTCTTCTAGACATTAGCATGGCACTTAGTTAAAAAACAAACCAAAAAAAATTAACAGCTGTTCCTTATTTTTGCTGTTAGCCTTTAATCTGTATCTTTAGACTCTTCTACCTCATTATACCTGAACCATCAGTATTTCTCATTGAATGTCTGCTTTAAATGACCAGGAGTTTCCCCCTTTATAAATCTACAGTGTTTTCAATGCACCAGTGGCTAACTTCCATTCCCATAGTAAGCCTGTCTCTGTAATTCCAGGCTCTGAATACAAACTCAAAGTGAAGCACACGCACTGTTAGAAATTCTCTATATTTAAACATGAAAAGAACATTCAATTCGATGTGGGGCTCAGTGAAGATCTGTTGCCAGTAAACGTTAGCTTAAAGAAAAACAAATTATCAGAGGTAGCAGAAACTGTGGACAAGGATCCTGATCCTTTGAAGAACTCAGCACTTCCTATTCCACTGATGTTCACAAGAGCAAGGCATTTTGAAGACTTCAGGCTTAAGAGAAGCAAGGAAGATTATCTGGGTGATTTTGTGTACTACCTTTTCTCTGTAGGACATTAACTTACTGTAAGCCATGGCTGGTTTTATTGGTCTGCCAGCTTCCATACCGAGTATCCACAACCTTTCTTCTTCAATCAAGCAACAGACTGTATTTACAGCAAAACTGGGCAGAATATTAAGACATGGTTTGAATAATCAGATAGGATAGTTCTACTTCTCATTCCTGTGCTCAGAACCAACTCTTTGGCAGTGTGAAATTCACCTGTACCAAGGAAAGTCAAGAAACTTGCTACAATGGTCAATGTCTGCACCAGATATTAGTGATTCGACAGTCATCTAACCACAGTTCAGCCCAAGTGTTGCCCCATCACTTCACATTACTAACCTGTCCAACATTGAACGTCAGTGTGATGGCATAATAAAAGTTGGAATTGGCACTTCCTGCATAAATCCAGAGATGCCACAGAACCGGGAACAGAAGGGAGCAGACGATAAGCATGCAGGAAAGGATGAAGATGTTCCGGAGGACTGCAGGAAAAAAAAAAAAAAAAAAAAGAGGGTTAGAACAATGGAGTGGACATGCTAACGAGCTGCTGACCTCATGCTATCCAATGAGCCATCTCAGCATGTCTACAGCACCTTCCAGCAGTATAGAGGGTGCTTCTTGCTAGCACTCTGACCTTTCAAAATGATAAACACTTGCAATAATCCTCCTATTAGGTCCTATAATAAGCCAAGTGGCATTTTCCTTTAAAACCAATACTTTGTGCCCATATAATATTTGATGAATTCCCTCACTTGCAACTCCTGCCTCCACTTCCAGATTTTAAACAAGTGCTGCTCTGACAACAGGAAAAGCAGGGGTCCTCCAAGCAGCAGCTGGGGCATAGTCTGTCCAAAGCCCCCTTCATCTGTCCCTTTAAGAATCCACCCCAGATGATTCTCTGGTGTCCAACTGTTGCAGGGAACCTTCCAAAATCACCAAGTATCACAAAGGAAATGGAGGGGGAACATGGGAATTGACTGCTTTGAAACAGCTGGGCTTGGGTATTACAGCAAGGTCCTTCTGCCTCAGGTCCTTTCTCCTGACTAAAGCAGACTGTCAGGTATGCATCTCCCCTAGCCCACCTCCACCAAGCAGAACCAAGCAGCTTTGAGGAGAACCCTAATAGCAGCAGCAGGCCTCAGAGTCAGTTCAGACCTTTGCCAAACTTGTAACCTAAAGAAAAATGAAGATGGAGAGCGAGTGGTAGGAGAAAAAAGTGACATCATGTCTTTTAAGCAATTTCAGAATGCTGTATGAAGATGAGGCATCAAAATGGCAAACATCAGACTTCAGGATACCACATGGGCAAAGTCTCTTGAGAAACAAGTGTGCCTGGGCAAGTAAGAGTGTGGCCAGCATAAGGTACAGTCTGTCTTGGTGTGTGCTAGTTGGAGAAGAAATCGGACACCTCCCTGTCCAGAAGTGCTGCAACTGTTACAGATTTAAAAGCTAGAGGAGGCCTCCTTCCAGAAAGCCATTGTAGCTTTCCCTGTTAAAATGGTATTACAGCTCACCCAACACACTGGTTGCTGTGCTTGCCTACAGGAGAGCCGAAATTACTGAAAGCTCCCCAAAAGTCCTCTGATTACCCTGGAACCAAAGATGCTAATGATATTGTCCTGCCACAGTACAACCAATTCTTTCTTGTAATACGTTAAATACCATTTAATATGTTCGTTCCTTGTTTAATAAAACCAATAGGATGCTAGAAGGATGCAAAGCCTTGAAAGAAATTTATTCCTTCTATGATGCCATGCCAGTGTCTGCTTGGAACTACCAGATTACCTGGGGCGAACCTGGATGTCTCAAGAGTGACCCGAGAGATCAGGTCTAAACCACAGGGTTACTCGGTTGTATTATCAAAGCATTTTTGTCCTCATCAGAAGTTAATGTGAACCAGTAAGACAGCTACTCTCAAAGGAGGTAAAATGCCTCATGATTCTCTGGATAGTTCTATAACAAGGACCCAGTGAAAGGCCATTTTAAATATAAACTTGACTATAGGACAGCCTTTGTTCTTTCTCTTGTTTCATGGCTTTGGGTTAGCTCTAATTTTTAATGAATGGAAAATTGGAAGTGACTGAAAAATCATTACAGGAAAGATGAGACCAGGGAGTGAGACCTTTAAACCAGAAGTTTGGCTTGGTTATCAGAAGCCAGTAGAAACCAAAGCTAGAGATGTCTACATATCCAGCTTTGCTTAGACCCCTTATATGTAACAGCTTATATCACTTAACTAAAAGTGGGACCATAACTAGATAGGAGATGGGCTGAGACAATCCAGAGTGCTGCTTGACAGGACTGGAGTGATTGCAGAAGTCACCCTCAAACCAGTCACTCCAGGAAGCGAGGCAAATCTTCCTGGAATGTCACACTGCCAGGCTTATTAAATTCCTGCTGACATGACACACTGCAGCTACAGTCATTCTGGCATGGTATGCCCTGCAATTTGAGTCCAGGAAGAACAGCAATAAGCTACCATGGCAATTAAACTAAGTCCGCTGCACAAGGGCTTGGAAGGCTTCTTTTGGTCTGGCCCAGCTAGAAGCAAGAACAAAGGCTCAATCCAGTTGGTATACATTCTTACCAGATTACTGTACACACAGCAAGATGCAGCTGTGAATGATGGGGTTAGAATGCCAGTGGAGGGCCAGGTGACCTGACTGTTTTAGGAATGGTGTCTAAATTAGCAGAGCCTTAAACTGGAATTAGATGCACCTGAGCCTCATTCAAAAGGTGGTTGAACTGTATGTCCATAAAACAAAACTACTTTGCTCTCAGGCACCCTTTGTGCAAGGATCTCAGGGGATTTTAACAAACAAGCAACTAATCCTCATATCACACTGTGGAGAGAAGTGAGGGAGAGTGATTTACAACTCATCTATTCCCCTTGCCCTCAAAGACACTTCATGATGCAACCTGCAATTCGACTTCCTTTCCGTCCAGCTGACCAAACCAAAAAGACAGTGCTTCTTGAAGCATATAGTTGTATTCCAGAGGCAAAGTCACAGGGTTTCATTTGATGATGCAAGTTAATGCTTAAATGCCCCACCTTGGACATGCCAACCACCACCAAGTGGAGCAAGATTGCCCATGGGGCAGAACCGAACACACAGAACTTACATCTGTAGAGGTGGCTCCAGACTGGAAGGAAAGCCATGTACAGTGCTATGTCTCCCACAGTGGGGTAGGATTTGAAGATAGAAATGATGGCAATCTGAACAAACATGAAGAAGATGGGGTGTTCCCTAGAGGGGAAAGAAACAGACAGTCACTGGATGGTGGAGGCACTGAAAGAGCACCATTTGTGTCTCAAACCTGATGTAAACAAGTTGCAGGGACATGCTGACATTATCCAAGAAAAAGTCATGGAAGTTTTCACTTTATTGTTCTGGTGTCCCCAGCAAATCTCTCAGAGTGCTCAGCTGCATGTATCAAAATGTATTTGCATGCTATATGCACCACCATGTGGATACATACCAGGGCCGTGTGACGCTTCGGTAGCTGATTCGATTCGGAGAAGATTCAGCCCAATTCGAGGACTGAATCTTTGAATCAAATTGGGAGACCAATTAAAAGTGCTGAATCAATTCGAAGCATCTGAATTGATTCGGAAAAGCTTTGGAAAAGTTTTGGCCGCTTCAGAGACTTGGCCATAGACTAAACAGGCAGCTGACACAGCTGTCTCCAGCTGGTAAGTCTGCTGGGGTTGGGGGAGGGGGGAGGGGAGTGGTGTGAGGGAGGGAGGGATTGGGGCTGGGACAAGCTGCCCAGCCAGGGTGGAGGTCATGCTACTGAGGAAGCAGGGTGGGGGATGTGGGTACAGCAGTGCTGGAAGCAGGGGCTCTGCCATTCTGCTGCTTGCCTAGCCGGGGCAGGCAGGATGCGGGCTCAACTCACTCTGGGCTGACGGGAGCAAGCAGCAGCAGGGCATAGCCCCTGTTCCCAGCAATGCCATGCCCGCATGCTGTATTTCTTGTGCTGGCTAACAAGCTGTGGCAGGGCAAAGCCCACGCTCCCACACTTTATTTTAAAGTTCCGCACTCACCGGCTGCAGGAGTGGTGATTGGGCCTGTGGGTGCTCATGGCAGAGCCCTCCTGTGAAGCACGGGGCAGTAGGGATCACCCTTCCCCCCAACCTGGCACCCACACAGCAGCTGCCCCATGGCTCAGTGTGGCTTGGCAGGGTACTACGTGCTGTCAAGGAGCTGGGGCAGCTTCATGCATCAGCCAGAGCCTGGCACCACTCAGCCAAGTGAGGTGGAGCAATCCCTGCTGCCCTGCACCACAAGGCCTCAGAGGCCCCAACAGCCGTTGCTGCAGCCAGTGAGTGCGGGGCTTTTTTAAAAATTATTATTATTTTTTTAGGTGCTGGGACAAGGCTGGGGTTGGGCAGGGCAGCCATGGGGGCTTCTCTTGCTGCTCCCCCCACCTGGGGAGAGGCAGGCACAGCTAAAAGGAGCTGCAGGAGAACCTGCATCCACCCAGCTGTGCCTGCCTCTCCCTGGCCAATCTAAATCAGCATGCAATCTTCTGATGCTGATTCAGCTGCATTGATTCAGGACAGCGATCCGAATCTCCAAATCGAATTGCTGTCCTCTGAATCAGCCGAATCAAATCGAATACTTCCCTCTTCGCACAGGCCTAATACATGCATGCTGTATACACTTCCACAGGCAGCTCACTGTGTGTCCATTTCCTTCTGGAGCTGTTCAATGTTGTACTGATGAGAAGATCACTCAGTTCTGCTTTACTTTTGAAAGACTTTTGCCCCAAATCCCACTGCTTCATGCATTTACCCAGTTCTATACAAACACACACCTTACAGGAAGGGAAACATGAACAGGGATTTACTCTTATCCCACTGTAAATAAAAGCTAACCCACAGTAACTTATCCTTAATGGATGCCAGCAGTTACGACAGAGCTAGTGATGTAATATAAATCCCTGCCCCCCATGTATCCAATGGTACCTTGTTTGTGTACCCCAGACCCCAGGCACAAGAGTCCCCTCAAGTCCAGACAGGCACTGGACTGTCTTCATAGAGAATGGAAGAATTCCTTGAATCTTTACTTTACTTTTTCACAGAAGGACTTCAAAGCTTTTGGTGTTTTACCGTCAAACTCACATTAAGATCCACCTCAAAAAACAACTATCTAACCAGACCAACTTCCTTTTATGAGAAGGACCCCGATATACAAACAGCATTCCCAGGCAGCTGTGAATAAAAATTCCACTGCAGCTATTTTGGACAATAAGGAAGGAACCAGGATGCTGTAAAATAACCTGGAGAAGTCATGTTTACTATGGGAGTCTGTTGGGAAAGCTAGTCTTCAGGCCCAGCAGTGATGCTGACATCTTAGACCCAGGAGATATAAAGGTGTTTCCTTATACTGAAACCACATGAGTGCCTGTCACCATATGGTACTTTCAGACACATGGACAGGGAGAGCACAGCAAAGCTCCTCCAGAGGAGGAAGGGAACACTCACCTGCTACCTTCTCAGAAAACTGCCCATAAGGCAGTGAAACAGTCTGTAAAGCTCAAACAGAAGAGACAAGGATGATGCACTCTTGGGAGAGGAGGAGAATGGTGGGAAGTACAAGAAAGAGCTCTCAAGCCTACACAGGACTAAATCTCACACTTGAGCACCATTCTCTTGGAGGCAATGTCCTTATTCTTGTTTCTATAAGGGGAAATTTAGGCACTGGGAAGGAAAGCAAATCGCCTTTGGACATATAGTAGAATCAGAAATAATCCAAGGTCATGGCACCAAGTCCCTTGCTCTGATCACTGAAATCACTGCCCCCTGCAATATTATAGGTACTCCAATAATCTTCTGCATGAGAGTATTACATGAAGGGATATGCTCCACTATAAAAACTATTTCATTACAAAAAGTAGGAACAAGTAAACAAACACATACTGACCATACAGAGCTTTTAAACATTATGAGGTACTCTTCCAACACACCAGAAATGTAATACACACCCCCTTCCTGAAAGGAGAGTAAAGCAGCTCTGGGAAATGTGATGGAAGGACGGACACACCTATCTAATTTTGTTCTTCTTCACCCTCTCAGACCTGGATGTCTCATTCTGACTCACAGGGATCTCCCCTTGAACAGATAATGGCTGGTTAGGTTTTAAATCTTGAAGCCTTTTGGTGCAGCAAATATGTCAGGAAAAGAAAATCCAGTCCCCCAAATCCTCTATCATTCTCACTCCCACCACCAGAGACAGAATGTCAGCAAGCATACAGGCTGACAGTTCAGAGACAAAGGGACAGAAAATGAGCTTACTTACTTTAGCTTCACTGCCAAGGGAATGGTGTAGAAGAAGACATTGATCTGAAATACACACACGAAGAACAGACTGAAATGCTCAAACATTTCTGCAAAGAAGTACCAGAAAAGTCCAATATTGGGAGTCAAATCTGGAACGGAAAGGCTGAAAATTAAAAAGAAAAAAATCAAGGTAACTTTTTAAAGTGGTTGTTTTTTGACTTACTTGCTCCTTTCATTATTTAGTCATTGTGGGCACTTTTACACATGCTCCAACACGTTTTAATCAGAACATGTCAGAGCAGACTCAATTAAATGAGGAACTCTGTTTTCCTTCTCAAATTAAAATCCGAGTCCGCTGGAGTGCTCTAATCAGAATGCTCCAGCATTCCATGTATTCAGCGTCTCATATTTCAAAATGCCGGTGGGGTGCTTTAACTAAAGCTCGTTCAACAAACTTTAATTAAAATGACCCTGCTGCCATTTTGAAATGTGGGATGCTGAATACATGAGATGACAGGCACTCCCGAGAGCTGCTCTAATTAAAGTATCCACCTCATGCCCCCCCCACATATATAGGTGCCCTGTGTGCTACTAGATGAAGGAGATGTGTCTTAGATGTGAAGGAAGAAACCATAAAGAGGGAAAAAAAGGAAATGGAATCACTCTTCTAAATATCTGCTTTGCCCAAAATAAAAACCATAACCATAGCAATTAGATTAGAATCTGCTTTTGTGTAGTACTTCCAGCCGTACTTTAACCTTTTGGGGAAGCCAAGATTGCCCACTGCAGCAGTATACAACTCTAGACCATACCTGTAACTGGTCCAGAATATCTAACAGGCTACAAGTCATTCACTGAACCCCAGTGTTACATAAGACATTTATAGGCCATTATTGTCCATATTTTCTCAAGTGGCTCTAAGCTTTTCATAAACAACTCTTGAGGATTTATTTTTATATAGCCAGATATGATTACTTGCAGTTTTATTCCTGTGTAGTATGAGTGACACCTAGTGGTCAATTTAGCTACACCAAGACATACATTATCTGCAGCTGGGTTAAAACATTTTAACACCTTGCTAACTAAAAAAACATTTTTGCACCTTGCTAACTAAAACTTGGGAACTTGGGTTATGTGTATGTGTTGTTTTGGTTTCATTTCTGAGATTGCAATGAAGCTCTGTCTGTGCATAACCCACAGCACAGAGGTTGAACAGAGCCAAAAAGAAACTTAATAAATTATACTTACATGAACCCATAAACAGATGGGATAAAATCCCAGGAACTGAGAAGGAAGAATGAGAGGCAGATTATCACCACCAGACTGCACAGATACAATGCCGCGTATTGCGTGGTGTAGATCCAGAAGCCTTTGCTTTTCAGTTTCACTGGTATGAACTGACGCTGGAAATGTAACAGAAATCAGGAGACACTGCATGTCAATTAGAAAGCCACACAAAAGGTTGAATGTCAAGATCTACCTTTTATGCTGACAAGTGAAAGCAACAAATACCGGCACCACTATGGTGGAAGGAGCTTTTTCACACACGGTCCTCATATGCCTGACCAATGAAATCATCACAGACACTGTCCAATATTTTCAAGACTGTGCCCAAAGGCCAGGCAGTTTTACATTCAACCACCATAAAACCAGCTGTCTGTGCCTGAAATGCCCTCATCACATGTGCAGTATCAGTAGCTATGCATCCTACTAGGCAAGCAGGCTTGAAAACATGAGCCGCCTCCTACAGAAACTCCACAAAACCCAGTGCTCTGAATTTGTGATGCTGCCTCTCCCTTTTGCACCAAGGGTTGCTCTGTCCATCCTGCTGCACAGTTCCAAAAGACAATACAGACAAGTAGCTGCAACTTGGAGAGGCTCCACCCTTCTGAACCGCAGCAAGCTTAAGACCAGAGAGCTTTTTGGATATTTCGTGCCAATTTACACAGAAGCCTTGGACACAGCAGATTAGAAAATGCAAGAAAGTAGCCTTTTAATCCTATGCAGCGCTTCCCAAGGAAAGCAAGGGAGTTCATCTACAAATCCTGATAAGCAGAATGTATTTTGGCAGCTCCAAATCCTTTTAAAAGTTCCCTTATAAATCCAAAGGCAAATTATGCATTCATATATCATCCCTTGTCACCACAACTGCAAAACACTCTGCTTATGCATTGCTCCTGGCATGAAA
This sequence comes from Crocodylus porosus, assembly GCF_001723895.1. NCBI lineage: Eukaryota > Metazoa > Chordata > Crocodylia > Crocodylidae > Crocodylus > Crocodylus porosus. Next base: position 16,414,489 of record NW_017728922.1, read on the forward strand.
TTATTCAATTTGAGGGAGAGGCAGAGGGAGAGGGAGAGGGAGAGTTAGTTCATACTACTCTGGTGTAGTTAACAGCTGCCCAAGCTGAAGGAGAGTCTCCTTTCAGATTTAACAAGTAGCATCGATTACCTACATGTTCCACTACTGCAAAGATCTACAGCAGCGATGCAATTCCCAGGATGTTTTGGAGGAAAATGGAAGACATTTATATTTGATGGTTGGGGGAAGAAGGGTAAGCATAAAAGTGATACTTCTACATTTTCTTTTTTTGAATTGGAAATGTGCATCAGGAAACAGAAAAAACAAGATCCACTGTAGAAGTCATACATGGGGAGGCATGTCAGTGGAAATGTACAGAATGGCATCAGCTATCTGGAACCTGGGGAAGGATGTAACAGGGTAGTCCCTAGAAAGAGCCTGGTAAGATTTCTCCAGAAACTAATCATAAATCTCTTTTCCTTCACCAGCAAAGAGATGCCTCAGGTTCACTCCCCCCAAACTCCCCCCACACTTTGGAAGGAGGCTCTTGGTCTTCTGATGGGTTTGTCTATTTTCCAGCTCAGTGTTCATCTCCTGGGCCTTTGGGCTGCACTAATAATTAAGGATATCATCTTCTTCTAAAACCCTTGTGGAATCCAATCAACACTCTGGTAGCGGAGGTGGAGTGAGAGTGGAAGTGCAAAGCAGATGCTTTCAAGGGCCGCAAGTACACTCCATTCAGCACTGGGAGACAGGTCGCATGTTATCTTTGCCAATAGCAGAGCATTTCTGAGCATGACTCAGATAAAAGGACCATTTAAAACTTATGCCAGCGATGCTGGGTCAGTGCAGAAGAAACTGCTGCTCCAAAATTCTCCCTCTGCTGGTCATCCATCACACACACACATTTGTGTGTTTAGGCAGGCAGAACACCAAATTTGCAGACGTGTTTTCGTTTTCCTCTCTCCCTCCACATGTGGCCCCTGGAACATATTAAACACCCATTGTCCTGGGAAAGGATGAAGCTTTTTTATCTTGAGAAACTGCCACTGAATTTTTTTCTTCACTGTTGGGCAGCAGCAAATGTTTTCATACAATGTATAAGAGGTTAGAGCCACCAGACTTGCTTTTTGAGAGTATTTACCTGTAGAAGATATAGAAGTGCTGGTGCAAACAAGGTGAGAGGATACAGTGACTGGTATGTCGCTAAGGCCAGAAATATAGCACTGAGGAAGGCACTACCTGTAGGAAACAAACATATTTCACTTAATGACTGCAACTCAGAGGGAAGGTCAGATTCAAACAGTCCTTCAGATATGACGCTACTGGTCAAATACAAAAGTTGTGCACAGTCCCTATGCACAGTATTCAGAGCACCAGGGTAAAAATAACTATTTCAGTCCATTTCATTCTACATTATGTTTTGCAAAGGAGAAGGGCTCTGACAACACCTAACTGCAAGAAAGAGCAATTTATGTAATTGGTTTAAAACCTTACCATCTACTTAGAGAAAGATTCATAAACCCTAAGTCTAGACAGAGAGAGAGAGAATATCAGTTGCTATTTATGTAGATGAATGCATGTACCTGGGACATTTATGCATCGAGCAGCCATTATGTTAACACCGTGGCTAACAGAGTCTGTTTCTGTTGGAATGTCCCATTCCGCACACACCACTTAAGCCTCAAGTTTCAGTCCTCAGGTGAGACAGAGAAGTAGTAGACCTCCCACTTTTTCTCGTTTTTTTTTTACAGGTACAAAGACTAAATGGACAGAGAAGAATGGCCAAGCTTTTCAGTGTGACCTTTCATTTTTAATGCTTCCATTTTTGGCTGCTCAATTATTTGAGTGAAGTGCCAAGCACCCACAATTCCAATAAAAATGGGAGAGAAATGAAGCTCAAGTGATTCGAGCTGGACACTGAAAAAAGAAAAGCATACCAGATCACGGGCCCTTTTTGAACATTTAGTCTACGTAACTTGCTCAAGCTTAGTGACAGAGAAGATATTAGAGAGCAGTTTTGACTCCAATGTGCCAATCACCCGCCCATTCTAGGATAATGACCCTCATTGAAATAGATCAGCTTCTCAGCTCTATTTCCAGCCTCTGAGAGAAAGAAGAGGTTGTAGGATCTCTAAAACAAAGAGTCTTCTCACTTACACATTTGAAGTCTCATAGACAGAAACCCATATGGCCTCTGTTTCACTGAGTGTTAGTGTGTGTGTGTGTGGGGGGGGGGGGCGTGCTCGTGGGCAAAGTCTTCATTTCCAGAAATCAGTAACTCATTAGCAGAAAAATGCTGCAAGTATAGCCGGAAGATTTTTTGGGATTTTTATGGTAATGACTAATTTATGGATACTAAGTTCAGTCATAATATGTGTCTGTAGCACTTTGTTGTTCGACACTAAAAGTTGATCCATTCTGGAGGCACAGACATGCTACAGCTGAGCTTTGTGCATCTCTGAATAGATGAATGAGTGAAGAGCAATTCACCCAAACAGGCCTTGGCTGTCTATTTTTGCAAGTGTAGTTTAAATGAAAAACCCTCCTGCTTCAAGCACGTAAGAAAAGCATAAAGAGCAAATTTTACAGCTATTTCTTGGATGTGCTCTGCTGGCCCCACCCCTCAGCACTGATTGCTGGAGAGGACCTGGCACGGGAAGAGGAGGATAGCCACCACCTTGTCTGATGGCTGCCCTTCATGTGGCCCTGCTGGGGAGTCAGCATTTTATTTTTATTAAGTTTTTTTAAAGTTGATTTTGTAGACAAACCTGGTTTTCAGAGTTTCCATAAAATTACAAATTAAGTAGGCTGCTACTTATGAATCCACAACTGGCTGATTTCAAATAAGGTTCTATCATCTCACTCTTTGCTGTTATCAGAAGCAGGTGACTGTTTATTTGAAAGCAAATACTTTTAACAATACATATAAGAGAAAGCAACAGAGCCCTGCATCTCACTGAAAATAAGACAGAAAATATATAGAGGCTGATTTGTTTCTAAACAGAAAACTATTCAAAGCTGTCCAAGGAGGCAGTCAGTCCTTTGAGTAACTGAAGTGATCAGGCCAGACATCTTAGGCACACCAACTGAAGTGATCAGGCCAGACATCTTAGGCACACCGGGATGGGAGAGCTTGGTCTGCCTATGAAGTCCCCTTTTATTTGCGACTCCAAGAAGACCTCTGACATTGCTTTGACCCAGTTCGTAGTAGGACTAGCTGAGATCTTTATCTTAAACCTATTTATCAGCTACTAACCGCATTTACAATCTCTCAAGGTTTGAATCATTAAAGACACAAAAGGGGACAAGTTTTCCCAGTGTATTACCTTTCATTGTAGCCAAAAAGAAGAATGCAATAATGGTATTGTTGATGGCACAAGTGGACTTTGCCACACAAGACATCACTGTGTACGGATTTAAGAGATAACTGAAAGAGAATAAAATTCAATTACATTCATGCTATTAAAAAGTGCAAATACCAAGACAAAAGGAGATATATTAAAATAAATGGGAAATGATCTGGCATCTCCTTTCAAATTCATTAAATATGTACATGTTCCTCTCAAAAGAACAACTCAACTGAACTTGGGGTCTTTGTATGATGCAAAAAAATCAAGTCTTCCTCATGTTGAAGAACATGGGCAATTGTGGGGGATCATGATGGTAAAAAAGGAGATGGCAGCAGGGAGAAAGCACATTTAAAATACAGTCCTATCCTGAAAACTGACTACTTAATGGTAAACATAACCCCTTTTTTTTCTCCTTAAAAAGTAAGCCTATCTGAACTAGAATCACAGAGAGCAAACACAGAACCCCATATTACTACCTTCCAGAGTCACTTTTTAGAATATAACCACAATGTAAATCTTTGAAGACACTGGTTCCTGTGAAAATGTGAAATGAATGATGCAATGACCTAATGTAACTGGATCCCAAAGCACTAAGGAACATTCAGATTATTGATTCAATAAGCAGGACAATGGATCAATCAACTTCCATTATAACAAAACCAGCTGCTATAATGAGAACAACAGTTAGAAAAAAATCAAAGCCCTTATCTCCTTCAGGGTATCATATTTATCCCAGTCCTAGGTTCTCTCAATCCAAGCCTAGATTTTTCAATGCCTGAAAAATTAACAGTTGCTTCAAATACTAGAGAGATAGTACTTACATCAAGATATTAATTATCTAATGCCAATATTCCTTGGTGACATTGTGCATCAAGTGTGTAATGAAAATATGAGATAATCTGCAATTAAATAAAACCCCAACAACTCCCCCCCCACACACATACTTTCTTGCCCTGGAGGAATTTACTGACTTAATATAAATCATGTATGATGAGAAAAGAAAAAAAAAAAATCAATAAAAATGTCTCTTTTATGAAAAGCCTTCTCTGATCAAAGGACATTAATGGAAAAGGAGATCAGAGACAAAATCCTTTTAGTTGTTTAATATGAGACACAGGGTTTATCTGATTTATTCAGATCCAAAAGCTCAAGAACAGATCTGTTTCTTTCAAATCTGAGTACCTGCCATTTGTTTTAATTAAGGTCTTGCTATTTCAGAATGTAAAGCATATGGAATGAATACTGCATTTGATGCCGTTAAAGCTGACAAGCTAGAAGTGCTCTCAGAAACTTTATGCATCAGAATGACTTCAGTGTTTTCAAACTGCTGTGGCCACAAAATACGTAGCTCAATTATTCCTGAACTTCACAAAAAAAGGTTCCTCCAGAAGGGGAACACATCTAAGACATTTTGAATGTACTGGCTCAACTCTGATGAAAGAAGAAGGCTATTGCATCCATGGAGAAAATATTTTCCTCTGTAATATTAGTAATTGTACATTATCAATCCACTTCTATTGTGATGAAGCCAATTCTCTGTACTGTGTGCAGTGTAAGTTAACAGAAATATCAGCTTTCCATTACAGAACGTGGACATACTACATTTGGTACATTTGTGTACCCAAGAGCAAATACAAAGCTAGAAAAAGAAAAACTCTGAAAGGCTGAAACACCTAAACACAATAAAAACATAGGAGGACTGGGAACCTAAGTATTTTGCATCTGCTTGAAAGAAGCAATACTTACAACAGTGCTACCTTGAGGGGGATGTAGTGCATTTCTATGGGTGTCCGGATGAGTTCAGCCACATCTGCTGCATATTTATCAAGTTCTATTAGGAGTTTCTGCTTTTTAAACTGAACAAGAGAAGAAGAATCAAAACTTCTCAGATACAGAAATATACTGTATCTTACTATTTTTTTGCATGACTGTAATAGCACCTAGAAGCCCCAGTCATAAACCAGGGCTCCACCGTGCTGGGTGCTGTATAAACTCAGAGCAAAAAAGATGGTCCTTCTCCCAAAGCGTTTGCAATCTAAGCACAAGAAAAGAGCTGGAAATTGGCAAGTACAAGGTAATAGGAAAATCAGTATGGTAAGCAATGCTTGAGCACATCACCAACCTATCAAGTTTGTTTAGGCTCTACAACAAAGTAGAGCTCTGAAGATGGGTCAGCAGAAGGATAATGAGGTATCTTGCAGATTTTTATAGGTGTTCTTCCAAAGTGGGATGGGAGCATGGGGAAAAGCATGAGAGTGCTTGCTTTCAGATGTAATAATTGAGCAATGAATGGTAGGTATCCACATGGGCCATTGTCTATCCCACCATGTCTCTATACAGAAATACTTTCTCCCTTACACTTAATGAAAAAATGTCTCATTTAATAAGCCTAATTTTAACTCCTTTGGTACTGATTTTCAGCAACCTAAGCCATTCTACATGAAGCCACAGAACATGGTTGAATGCCTGAGTAGGCTATTTCTGCAAACCAAAAAAAGACATTGGTGAGATATGGTGCTCAAAACACAAATGAGCAGCCAAGTCCTATTCCACCTTTACTCACTAAATGCCACTTATGTAGCCATGCAAATACAAATGTACTTACATGGCTTTTATGTACTATTTCCACCTGCGAAGGTGGCTAGGACTGCCTGTGCACATGTACAATTGCCCAAAGCCTAGTGATTAGGGCATTTACTCAGGGAATTGGAAACATAGGCTCAAGAGCCCCTTGCCCAAGAAGGGATTTGAACCTGCATTTTCCACTTAACAGCAACTTGCTTTAACTGCAAAGCCATAGTCTAGGCACTGGCCAGAAAACTTTCCAGCCCTCCACTTGAAGCTAGCCCACTAGAGAGCCAAACGGAGAAGACATAAGAGGCCAGGAGGTCTACTACACTGAGCATGAGGCTCAATGAGATAGACCCCTCACTTAAAAGGTGGGGGAGCCAGGGCTCTACCCCACCCTCTGCCTTCATTGCAGAACTGGCCCCATTGCTATTTATCTGTTTTATTCTCTGAAAATTAAATGCAAGATGCAGAAAAGTTACAGGGGCAGGAGCCCAGAACCAGGGCTCCTTCCCTTCTAGGGCAGCTTCCATCTCTGTGAATTATTTAAATTACTAAAAAGTTTCCTTGTACCTTCTGAGAAACAGGATTTTCAAAACCATCTAAGGAAGGTAAGGCCAAATCCGTACTTGGATGGGAGCCTGCCAAAGGACACAGACATTTAAGAAAATGGAAGCATCCTTCCTTTAAATCAATGCCTCTGCATGACTGTGGGAAGCACACTGCTACTGTCACAGAGAGCAGAGATTATCTATCTAAAGTATCATTATGTCCTTTTCAGTCTGTGAATTAACCTTGCCATGAATGGACACAAAACCTGTCTGCAGCCAACCAGGCCAATAACTAGTTAACAAATTGGTTAAGTTGTTATAGGAAAAGGGGCTCAGACTGAGAGCCCAACCAAATTCACACTTTGGTAATTAAATTCTGTGCATCTAAAATTCCCACTGCAGCTGAAAGCAAGAGTTCTCAATTCTTGTCCTGAGTTGCTGCAACCAACTGCAGTACACTGTAAAGCAGTTGCAACGTTTCACCCTAGAGTTGGTTGCATTTCACTGATGGTTTAGTTGACCCAAGTGCAGTTAGCTTCTTAAACACTTCAAAGTCCTTTCAGATAAAAGCAGCTATATTTAAACTACACTGCTCACATTCATTACAGTAATTTGAGCAATGCCACAATACCTCAAATATGCTTAAAATCCACCCCTTCAGAAGATAACAGGGCCCACATGGGTTCACCCATGGTCTGTGCCCCCGTTGCCTGATTTTCATTATTTATCACACTTCATATCCCTTTCTAAGCAGCAGGTATTGAAAGTTCTTTGTCTGAACAGACCTTGACCTGATCCCTTTTGCACATATTTTCATACATGGGGCAATTGTTGAGCAAACTAAGTGGCAAAATCTGCTTACCACAACTTTGTTGAAGTCCTGGATGGCCAAGTAGAGGGCAACAGCAGTGAGCACATCAGTTATCTAAAGAAAAGAAGGTAGGACAGGCAGGTGGATAAAATAATGAAAAAGTGGCAAAGGCAACCACCGTTGAAAACTGGGACTTTGATTCAGTGCTTTGCATTATCAGTAACTGTAGCAGTAGGTTGGAAATCTTTAAAGACCAAGTGAGTCCTAAACCATGGTCAACTAATTAACCCTGGTTCTTTATACCCATGTGGGTGTATCAGAGATATTAATAATTTTAAGAACCCCAAAAATCAGGATTGGAAGAGAAAAGAATGTATTGTATGTTAGGTCTTTCCTCATGCTGCCCACCACTGAAAGTGTAAAGGAACTACAGATTTAGCTGAGCAGAGAGGTAGTTTGTTGGACAATGCCTGTACAACTAAAAACACTTAACACAATGAAAAACATCAGACTTATGTCTAGGGATCACAGCAAAATTATTCAAAACAGTTACCATAAGTGCGATACAAGTGATTTTAGCACTAGTGAGAGGTGCAAGAAAGCAGCACTAAGGGCAGAGACCACTTTGAGTCAAACAGCAGATGCATTACATGGCTGATTTTTGCACCTGTGCGTTAAGCAGCACAGACAAAATCACTGACTGTAGATGTGGATATTTTTAATTCTGACATGTTCATACAAGTTTTGATCCTCCTTAATGTATGTATTTCTTTTTTCACAAGAAGGACAATCTCAAATGTACCATATCTAAATTTTTCTCCAGCCGCAATTTCCATTAGAAACAGAACCAAAGGTCATGTCCCTTTTTTTTCTTTAGAACACAATACATTCCCTATCTTCTCAGGTCACTTAGGCAGCTGACAGATGTGGAAAAAAACAAAAAAACACCCAACCAGCCAACCAACCAACCCCCTAACTTTACTGGAAGAGGAAACACGATAGTTCAATTTGGGCCACTAGTGTTCATACAGATTGGGTGCTTCAGCGGAGCTTTTTGGTGCTTTTATCTAAAGTTGATTCAATCAGCTATTACATAAAAGTGCCAAAGAGCCTCACTGAAGTACCTGATTTATACAAGCACTGGGCGAGCTGGGTCAAACTAACAGGATGAGCTCAGCACAGGAGCATGCCAAGTTTAAAATAAAGCACTGTTTTGTTTATTTTTCATGTCTTTAAGCAACCTTAAAGATTTGCAGCAAGTCCCTTATCTACTTACTAGGTGACACTTGGCCAACCAAGAGGGTCTAGAAGACTTAGGACAGGGGCAGGCAGAATCTGGCTCAAGGGCTGGATTCAGACACCAGGCAATTTCATCTGGCCAGCAGATGCCCACCAATTAACTGTACCCCACCCAGCCCAGATGCCTTGCTCCCACCCTTGTGCCCAGAAGGGCCCAACCCAGCCAGCATGCATCTTCTGGGTGGAGCTACTGCTGCAGCCGCCAGAGGGCCTGCTCAGCTTCCCTCGTGTTCAGTGGCTCTTCCCCATCGCCCTACTGCAGCACTTGCTCTGGGCAGCAAGTAGGGAAGCAGTGGGGGAAGCGGGGGAGCTGAAGCTGGGCAGGCGTGGGGAGCACGGGCTGGGGCCGACAGGAGCAAGGAGCCCGTGCAGCTCCCTGCACTGCACCAGGAAGTAGCGGGCAGGCAAGTGCCAGGAGCTGCACGTGTGCTGTAGGGAGCTCTGCATGCTAAAGCTAAGCCAGGCTGCTGCACTCCTTGCTGCCACGTGCAGCTCTGGCTGAAGCTGTGCACTGCTGGACAACAGTACCTGCAAGACCCACGAGCACTGCAAGGGCCTGCTACCTGCTGGTACTGCTGGTGGCAGGGGCTATATGCCATGGGGTGGGGGGGAGGGAGTGTGTGAGTGGGGGTCCCCACAGCTCCCACCCTCCTTCACACCCCACCAACCCACACCTTGCCCCCACAACCCCTCTACACTACACACTCCCCTGCAACATACCTTATACCCCCTACACAGCCACCCCCACACAATCCCCTCCACCCACACCCCCCACCATGCACACACACTGCCCCACACACAATATACAAGAGTAAGATTTTATTTTGAGCTATTATGCAATCACCTCTATATACACTACATAAACACAAATCATGACAAAGGGTTTTTTTGTAATAATATTAAAATATGTTATAGTAGATGTTTAACTTTTAGTACATGATTTAGTTTTTTTTCTGGTTACAAGATGGCAACCCTCCCCTCCCAAAAGGAGTACTTCTGGGGGCAAGGGAAGGGACTTCTGGTGGCAAAAGTTAGGGGGTTAGGAGGCAGGACGTCTGGTCGCAAGATGGCAACCAGGGGCAGGGGCAGGGCTACCCTTGTGGCCCCTGACAGTTCACCAAAACTCATTAGGCGACCCTCCAGCTGAAATAATTGTCCACCCCGACTTAGGGGCACAGAAAGACATGACATATGCACAGACACATCTGTCTTCCTGAATGACTTTTGAGCTAATTTAAGGCTTGAGTTATAAGATGATGATGACCCTTAAGTCTCCTGGAAGTCAATGATAGTTGCTGAAACTGAGCAAAATCAACTGCTCACAGGATTTTGCCCTAGAAAAGGGGCATTCCTGGGACTTTAAAAAACAAAAAAAGGCTGAAGCAGCACTTACCATGAACACCAATTCAGCATATTCAATCAGGAAATGAAAGAGGTATATTATTAATGGGGTCTGAGAGAGAGAGAAAGAGAAAAACAAAGTCAAAACTTGCCAAGCTGTCTTCAGATTATACAACTGCCAGTTTGAAAGGAAAAAAAATGCAATACTATTGTGTGGGGGTCGCCAAAAGCTAATTTCCTTGCTGTTCTTGCAGTGCAATACAGACTGAGGGACTTATCTGGGAGTCATTCAACATGCAAAAATCAATAGAAACTGAGTTTGCAAGCTGAGTGAGAGATCAGGTTCTACTGGCTGAAAGGTGAATGGCTTCTCCTAAGCATCTCATAGGGCTTGCAGAGAAGCATACAGGTCAACTTAAAACAAAACAAAATCACCCTTTGTTTTAAACCCTCTTTCTTACTTTCATTACTTCAGTAATACTACAGTTACACTAAAAATGGAAATAAAACATTTTCCCTCATTGTTCAGCTCTTTACTTTGTATGTTTGATAGTCCTTCCTATAGATCCAGTTTAATCTGTTCATGTGGGTCTTTTGCATAAAAACAGATAAGAGAAAAGCATTTGCAAACATAAATAACTGTGCTGGTAACAGTATCACCGTGCTGCTCTCTCTTTCTGATTCTTGTTAGGGCTAGAGAAGGGGTACATCTACAGTTATGCTATAGCACCAAGAATTAATGCAGTGTTTTTATGTATATATAAATCTAAATTTAATCTCCTTTTATTTAAGTGCATGGGTGTGCATTACATTTTTATTTTCTCCTCTTTTGGTCATGTTAAAACAACTGGATTGTCTAAATGGTGATTGGGGGAGGTACCAGACTATTGGAAAAGGGCATATATAGTGACAATCCTCAAAAAAGAGAAGGAGGAGGACACAGTGAACTACAGACCAGTCAGCCTCACTTCGGTCCCAAGGCAAATCATGAAGCAGGTCCATTTGTAAGCATTTGAAGGAGAAGGTGATCAGGAACAGTCAGCATGGATTCACCAAGGGAAAGTCATGCCTGACCAACATGATTGCTTTATATGATGAAATGACTGGCTCTGTGGATGCAGGGAGAGCAGTGGACATGATATACTTTGATTTTAGCAAGGATTTTTATAAGGATTCCCATAGCATTCTTGCAAACAAGCTAAGGATGCATGGGTTGGACAAATGGACTGCAAGATGGATAGAAAGCTGCTTGGATGGTTGGGCGGAACCAGTAGTGATCAATGGCTCAATGTCTAGTCGGCAGCCGTTATTAAGTGGAGCGCCCCAGGGGTTGGTCCTGGGGCTGGTTTTGTTCAATATTTTCATTAACAATCTGGAAGACGGAATGGAGTATACCCTCAGCAAGTTTGTGAATGACACCAAGCTGGAGGGTAGGGCTAGGATTCAGAGTGACCAGTCTTAGACAAATTGGAGGATTGGGCCAACATAAATTTCATGAGGTTCAACAAGGAGAAGTGCAAAGTCCTGCACTTAAGGCCGAACAATCCCATGCACCGCTACAAACTGGGGGCTGACTGGCTGGGGGGCACCTCTGCAGAAAAGGACCTGGGGGTTACAATGGACAATTAGCTGGTTCTGAGTCAATAGCGTGCCCTTGCTGCCAAGAAAGATAACAGCATACTGGGCTGCATTAACAGGAACTGACAAGAGGCAGTCACAAGGCCAGGAACAAAGCTGGCCTGCCCACATGTCTAGGGCAGTCTGCCCCGTCTCACCTGCCACAATTTGATGTATAAAGAAAGATGTAATAATGCAGGAGGCTGGCCATTTTATACCCTGATGCCAAGGGCATTATAGACGGCTCTGACCTCCCCTATACCATGTCCCATTCCTCACAGATGGCATCCAAAGTAAAAACTATGCCTCAGGCCTCCTCATACATGCCTGGGCCTCCTGCCCTCTTGCTATGACCTCCAATCATGCCCTTTCGCTACAGCCTTCATGTTTGGGCCAGCCTCTGCGCTGTCCTTCAGGACACATAGACCCTACTCTGCGCCTTCATGCACCGTCCTTCAGGCCGTCCCTGCAAACCCTACTCCAAGCGGCCTGTTACCCATTTTACATCCCTTCACTGGGGCCACACTTCTACCCCCTCAATGGGGCCTTGGGGTTTTAAACCCGACAGGGCTTAGGTGTCCATAGGCATGCCTGGCCCCTTTCCTGTCCCTACCGCCAGCTTATCCACCAGGTTGTGGGGGCTGAGGCTACAAGGCACCCCATACTTGCCTTTCACTAGGGAAGCAACTGGTATAGTATTTCCTGGGCACCACCCTGCCAACAGACAGTCCCACCACACCATCCTAACCTAGCACAGTGTAGTTTTACACTATGCCCCAGGACCAAGAACCTCCTACCACCACCACAGTTCCTGCCCTGTACCTCCAAGATGTTATATGAGCAGCAGCTCCAGCCAGGTGATGTTCTTCCTACAGCTGCTAGCAGTAAACTGCTGGCCCTACTACTCAGGGCCTGTTCTTATATCAGGCAGCTGGTCCTACTTCCCAATTAGGCGGCCTCCTGCTGGGGATGGAGCCACCTGCAGGCTGCTCTGCTGCCAGTTCTGGCCCTTCAGTGGTGAGCACCAAAGATGCCTTGCCACAGGAGCATTGCCATCAGATCAAGGGAAGTCATTATTCCCTTCTATTCTGCACTGGCCAAGTACCGTGTCCAGTTTTGGGCCCCTCACTACAGAAGGGCTGCAGACAGGCTGCAGAGAGTCCAGCACAGGTTAACAAAAATGGTTCGGGGGCTGGGGAACATGACTTCTGAGGAGAGACCAAGGGAACGGGGTTTATTTTACCTGGAGAAGAAAAGACGGGGATAAGGCCTTTGTTAAACAACAGGAAGGCTTTTACTAAAGTATGTACGATTTTCAAAATGACTCCGATTGAATAAATGTGCCAGTCCAATCAATGAGGCATAATTACAGTTTAAGATTGAGAGACAGAATTTAAGACAAAAATGAACCCCTACCAACCAAGGCCCTGATCCTTAAATTCTTCCTGCTCTGAGATGTCCCACTGATTTCACTAGTAACAACTGCAGTGGTTACAACTAGACCCAGCAGTGTTTGCAAGATCAGACCATTACAAAGGTATGCCCAAGAATGAACTCATGCATTTATTGTGTCATTACATTACTGCACCACAAGTTTTTTTTTTAATTCTTCCCCTTCAGCAGACCACAACTCTGATCTTGCATGTAAATGTTTATGTATGAGCTTAATAAAGCCCTCCCTCCACATCTGCAAACTTTTTCATATGTACAAATGCTTAGAGGATGATGCCCTCATGTGGTGGAACAGGAAGAGCACTGGCCTATTATAGCTTGCACTGATATATCTGCAAAGGTAATCATGTTTAGAACTGACTGCTCCATAGCTACAATCCCACTGTTAGGGCTGCTGCCATGGATGATAGCTGGCATATACAAGCGACCGCCGCTTAACGCTGTTTCACTTAGCTCTATTTTGCTATAACGTTCCTTTAACATTCATACCTGATTCCACTTAGTGCTCAACCAGTTTTGTTATACTGCTCATGGGCATCAAGCAGGGAGCATACACTAGCACCACAGCACATCGTTGACGCACAGCCTTGTTATACAATTTAGCCCACCCGTGCCCAGCGGGGCTATGACTTGTGGTGGGGGAGCCCCAGACACTGAGCCTCGCTCCCGCTGCCTGGAGTGACTGTAACTCTGGCCATGACCACCCCCATCTCCCACCACCCAGCATGGAGAGCATCAACAGCACCACCTCTGCAGCCCATGCCTATGCAGGTAGGAATGGTGTGGCGCCGGCTGAGCTGGCCCTGAGCTACCAGGTGCTCATGTTGTTGCTGCTAGGCATCCTAGTAATGAACTATATTTATTTACATTAATTCTTATAGGAAAATGGATTTTGCTTAATGCTATTCTGCTTAACGCTCAGTTTTTAGGGAATCAATTAAGAGCACTAAGCAGGGGTTGCTTGTACTTGATCATTATTAATCCAATACGGACATCACAGAGACTCCTGTGAAGGAAATTAGAACCTAATGTACTTCTCATATTACAGCAAATCAGTAAATTTAGAAAATGCAAACATTAATTTGTCTGTGAACAATTCTGTTTATACTGCCAGTGAAAATTTCTAAATTTTCTGTTCCTTTCCTTACTACTAGGACCATCTGCATGCAGAGCATTTGTTTCTTCTGAATATCTTTGGCCCTGATTTTATTGCATGCAGTAGCAATCAATCATTAATTACAAGTCCAACAATTTTTATAGCAGACACCTGTGCTGCCAACACCAGGTGTTTGTAGATGAATGCATTTGTTATACAGACGGTCACATGACTAGGTCACATGCACCGATAAAGATTTTTTTTGGCCAATACTGATTGATGATTATTAACCAGACATATCGGCCAATACCAAACTGACCGCCAATATGCAAGCCAGTACCTTAGAGAACAGTGTCCAGCGAGCGGGTAAATCTGTGGGGAAGAAGGGGCATGGGGGGACAGATCGAGGCCCCCATGGTGAGGAACAGAATGGTATGGGGACAGGCGCTGTCCAACCAGAGCAGGGTGGGGCATAAGATGGAGCCGAAGGTGGGTTGTCCCAGGGGTGCAGTTCCCACTGCTGTGTGCACCTTTGTGGGGGGGCATGTGCCCCCTGAGTTTATGTGTGGGACGAGGGTGGGCTAGGCCCGGGGGCTGCATCAGTCACTTCCTAGCCAGGGAGCTGGGCTGGAGCTATGCTCAGGGCAGGCAGGGGCACGGTAGACAGCGGTGATGTGGGAAGGGTGGCTACAGGGTGGGCTAAAGCCATCCCAAAATTCACCATACTCCCCACTCCCAGCACTGCTACCTGCCCTGCCCTCGCCTGCCACGAGCACAGCCCTGGCCTAGACCCCCTACCAGGAAGAGGCTGGCACTACCTGCAGCAGCAATCTGCCATCACCCTGCATATAAACCAGGGGGGCACATGCCCCCCATGCCTCCCCCAGGGGTGTATGCAGCTGCAGGAGCAGCCCTCCCACAGCTCCATCCCACACCCCACCCCACTCTGGCTAGACAGCACCTGCCCCAGCACCACTCCCTCCCTCACCATGGAGGCCTCGATCTGCCCCTCCCCCTTCTCCCCCCCAGACTTACTGGCCACACGCTGCTTTCCAAACTGGGGGGCTGCGTTCCTGGCTATGTGCATGCTGTGACTGCATGCGCACACATGGCATTTATTGGTGACATCATTAGCCGCATCAGCCAGAAAAAGCCGATTGCCGATAATGTCAATTTTCCCTTTATCTATCGGTGCTAATATGATATGAACCGATATATCAGTGCACCTCTACACTTGACTTGTCATTTAGGTTTTTAGATTAAGTTACTTATGAAATTCACACACCCTCAGCCAGATACTAGAAGCTTTCAAGACAGCAGTTTTCCCCCCCTATAATAATATGAATTAGAAGCCTAGAAATATGAAACGAACACTTACTTCATGAAAAATATCTCCAGAATATGGAGAGACTCCCAAATCCAGCAAAGATAATCCTTCGACCACTGAAACACACAGGACACCTGCATTAAAATACCTGTGATCCTAACAATTTCACGTTCACTGTTTGAAGAAGACACTCACTCCTCTCGCCCCCACATAAAACTGGAGGAGGAACTAAAATTAGGTCTTCTCTGGTTTATTCCTACTATGCAAATTTGTCAAATTGTAACATATGGTGTTAATTTTACAACTAATTTCAGGCAATTAAAAACCTTGCAGCTGGCATGTTTTGCAATTAACTATACAGATTTCACATGTCTGACTGAAAGGCATACCAGTACCTTTGATTTTCTTACATTATATTTCTTCTGAAATAAAAGACATTAATACATGGTCTGCACTGAACAGAACATTAAGCAAAGGATCAAGCCATTAACAAGATATGCACTTTGAAAGGAAACTGGGCATTCTGGACTACTGTGTTTGCCTAGGCCACAGGTGTCAACATCACTCTGTCCCCTGACTGGATCTGGACTGCAAGAAGGTGAGCGATGGTATGGGGGTTAAAGCTGTTTCTCACCCCCCCACCACTGACATGCATGTTAGGATTTCTATGGCATACCGCGAATTCCTGGCCCCTCTAGGAACCAGGCTACATAATGCAGCCTACAGACCATAAGTGTGACAGCCCTGTACTAGACAGGCAAGGCACATCTCTATGCATCTCTTTCAGAGACCAGAACAAAACATACATAATTACAGGTGCACCGATACATTGGTCTGATACAGGATCGGCACCGATATAAAGAAAATTTACTGCATTGGAAATCACCCTGATGTGGCCAATAATTTGGCTGATAAATGGCCATGCGTGCGCGCAGCCACAATGCAGCACGTAGGTGGTGAGGAGCATAGGCCGGCAGCTTGGAGAGCTGTGTGCAACTAGTAAGTCTGTTGTGGTGGAAGAAGAAGGAGAAGGGGCGGGAAGGGGCATGGTGGGGCAGCTCAAGGCCCCCACAGTGAGGGAGTGGGGCTGGAGTAGGCACTGCCCAGCCAGGGCACAGCAAGGTAGGGTGCAGGACAGAGCCACGGCT
>NW_017728922.1:16431414-16444485 GCF_001723895.1 Crocodylus porosus
CCAATGAGCCATGGCTCCATCCAATGCCCCAGCACCACCTGCCCCAGTCCCACTCCCTTCCTCACTGTGGTGGGGGTTGAGCTGCCTCCCCACACCCCTTCCTCCCCTTCCCTTCCACCACAACAGACTTACCAGCTGGATGCAGCTCTTCAAGCTGCAAGGCTGCGTATCGGAAATAGGATCAGTATCGGCCGATATGCCTCCTTAAAAAAAAAAGTCAGGTATTGGTATTGGCCCCCAAAATCTCTATCGGTGCACCCCTGTAAATAATTATGATTTTACTATGCATCTAAATTTTAAGGCAAAGCTGAAAAACTTCCCGTATTATAAAAATTGCATATCTCCTATTATATCTCCTTTTAGATATCTATAACCTTGCTGAACTTTAACCATTTTTACCGAAAACTTTTTCTATTACATGTTGAGCTCCAGCTAAAAGATATATTTTTTAAATTCCAGCTAAGATGCTTCAGCTATCTGAGAAGATAGCTAGTGGGATGAAGATGTTTTGCACGTGGTTAAAGATTGCAGGCGACCTTTCCTTTGGCAAGCTGCAAGTCTCCCATACTTTGAAGCCAGAACTCAAAAGTTGGCAAGGCTCTGTGTTAGAGATGCCTCTGTCAGCCCTGTAATAATCTGCGGTAACATCAGAGTGATGCTGTTGCTAAGATGGTCCTGGAAATATGTAAAGGCCAAGAATTTTTGTAAGTAATATCTTTTATTGGATTAACTGCGTAACTGGGAGAGATTTAGACAAGCCTTTAGGAGTAAGGCCTGAGTTTAGACCTCAGAAAGCTTATACCTGAAATCTACTCTAAATCTCTCCCAACCATGCAGTTGATTCAATAAAAAATACTGTATTACCCACAAGAATCCTCCCCTGTTGCCCAAATTTGTCCATGTCCTGAAAAACTGCAGTTCACTTGTGCTCTGTAGGGACTTGTTAGAGCTCCAGAAAAATTTACCAGTAAGGGGTGCAGTGAGCTCGCTCCAGCATACAGCTGGGCAGGACTTTCCCTGCAACTGCATCTCTGGGCTGCTGGATCCAGGCAAATGAAGAGGGGAAGATATTATAGACACATGCAGTCATCCCAGCAGTAGGGAAGCTGGGCACGGGAAATGGTTTGAGAGACTGGGAAGAAAAGTTGAGATATACAGGGCAGAAGAAGGCAGACAAGGATCTATACAGGAGGAGGGCTGAGAGTAAGACTGGGTAAGAAACATAGGAAAAGGACCTGGGACTGGGATGAAATGGGGACAGACAATAGGGGAGCAGAGAGCATGCAAGGAGCCAGGCCTATTCAACGCATAGGGTTAAGGTGGACTTGACGCCCACAGAGCAAGGCTTAGCCTCCCCTGCCCTTACTGGTCACACAGGCCCCCTCCCCTTGGGTCCAGCCTCTGTGCTCCGTGTTGTGGGGGTCGGCACCACAGGCTCATCTAGCCCCAGGTTTGCACTGCAAGCTGCACAGCACGGAGGCAAGAGGCTGAAAGAAGAGGGAGGCCGGTCTCACTTGAGGCGGCTACAGGCCGGTCTAGAAAGGGGAACCCGTCTCCGTTTCAGGAGACGCCTCGCGGCGCCGGCCAGGCTGTCACCGCGCTCCGCAGGGGCCGCAGCAGCGCCGCCAATATCTTCCAGGGCTCCGGGCCGCGCACGTGGCCGGGCAAGGAGCCGCGGAGCCGCTCGGGACTCGGGCGGGGGCGCGGCTCCCGGGCAGTCGGGCTGTTCCCCGCGCCCGTGCAGGCCGCGCCGGTCTCACCTCTCTTCCAGGCGCTTAACGGGGACGACACCTCGACCCGGTCGGAGATGAAGGCGGCCAGGCTGGAGCGATAGAGCACGGCCCGCACCGTCACCGCCACCAGCACCCCCAGCACCAAGGGAGCCGCCATGTCCGGGCGGGCTGGGAACCGGGCGCCTATGGACCAGCCCGGAGGGGGGAAACTACCGCTCCCAGCGCCCCGCGCGGCGCGCCCTTCCGCTTCCCGCACTACCGCGGCCTACCGGGCGGGCTTCGGGACAAACTTAATCAGGAGGCAAAGCTAGTTGCTGGAGGTCAAGTTTGATTTTGTTCTTCTCGTACCCTAATGGAGTGGTCTCCAAAGTGGTATACACGCACCCCAGGGGGTGCGCAAGACGATCCATTTGGGTGCTGGAAGAAAATATTAGAATTTCTATTTCTATAAATATACGTATATTGGGGGGGGTGCTCAAAAATTTTTTACTGATAGGGGTGTGCGATCAAAAAAGTTTGGAGACCACTGCCCTAATGCACCCCCGTGACAGGGACAGGCTGTACATGAGGGAACAGGCATCCTTCACCCTGCAGTTGCCAAGCGCTACAGCAGCCCCTGCACATTTCTCCCCTACACTACTCATTGCCCTCAAGCACAGCAGGGCTTTGGGGACTGTGCACCTGTCTGCTGCTAATGTGAATCAAGAGCCTTTTACGGATCAGGTAACTAACCTGTCACCTCCCTTTCCTAGCCCCCTTGCCTGGCTGGCTCCATGGCAATTGCTGTCTGCAAAGGACCTGCCCTGCCATAGATCAGGCAGCTCTCCAGGGATACAAGGAAGGGGGGAAATTAGGTCAATGACAGAGGAGTGGCTGGTTACTTGGAACACAAGTGCTGGTTTGCCTGTGCCCTCGCTGCCCTGGGCGTGAGGGCCTCTTCCAGCAGAGACCTGGCCTCGTCTTGAGCCAAGGAAAGTTGCCTCTGTGATCAAGGTCTGCTAGGGATCAACTGGAATCTCATCCCAGGCCTTTACTTGCACTTTTATTTGAAGAAGTGGCCCTGAGGCTTATGAGTCACATGAGCTACTGTCCATGGCAAAGTGATTTAGTTTCTAATGTTTCCCCTTCTGCTAGGACAGATGCTGCTGAGCACAGCCCATTGTATTTTAGGAACATCTCACATGGAGAAAGAGTTTGGTGTCATTTTGCAAATCCATTTTCTGTATGGGACCCACCCAATCCCCAACCCTCCCTAACCACAGACCTTATCACATTGTTATTAAGCATCCTAACTTTTGCATTGCTAAATGCTGTGCAAATTCCAGACAAAAATAAGTAGTATAGTGATTGCAGGTGAAAAACCCCAGAAAGCAAGGGGAATGGTTAATTCCAAAACAAGGAGCTTCCCAGAAAGAAAATTAATTTGTAAGGTAAAAACCCTGCATTCCAGTCCTGCATTGTCAGCCTGTATGATAAACATAGGCTGGAAGAGCTTGGTGTATTACTGCTGCTTCAACAACAGATGGCATAATGTCCTAATTCTGCCGAGCTACCAGAGATGAGATTTAAATTACAACTAAAAAGCCACTGTAATCAATGTAATTCCCATCCTCTTCACACTGAAAAACAGTGCATGGTTTTGGAGTTCTTAGAGATTTCCTTTGCTGGATTAAATGTTGAAGCCTTTTCAAGGTTGAAACCAATGATTCCAAGGAGTACAATTATCATTCAAGTCCCTTTAAGACCCAGGTGTTATTACATCCACCAAAAGTCTATCTGAGACCTAGGATCATAATTGTAGTCTTTGCCCTGTCTTCATACGTTTGATTATTTTGTTAGTTTAGAAGGTTGTAACTAGCAAGTGGAAAATTACCTGTGATATGTTTCCTTGACTATGTATTAAGGAAAGCTCTTTAGATTATTTTTTCTGTCCTTTTGTTAAAACAGAGCAATTGTTTAGGCTGGAAAAGAAAAGAGTCAGAGGGGGGTTAGGTATTCTATTAAAAAGCAAAAGGCAACATAAAAACAAACCAGACCAGACCATTCCTTCTGTTTGGATATTAGAAAACAGGGAGTGGGTGGTGGCAGGTAATCACTAAAGAATATACTTATTTTCATAGCATGCAATCATCCTGTAGAATTCACTCCAAATACACTTGAAAAAGGTTGGGCTACTCCCTGACCACAATATCGGCACTAATCCAAGGGCTGTGCAATCTTAAGAGTTACATCATAGATGTGTGGCCACTTTGAGGGAATGGAGAGAGAGGTGCAGCATATCTGTGCCCCTACATTTGCTGAGACAGCCATAATGCTGCCAAGGCGCATTCATTAGAGGCAACATCCTACAAAAAGGTAACAGCCTGTGCTCTGGTTGGGTGTTTCAGGCTTGTGGAGTGTGGAAGGGGCTAGAGTGGATGTTCTCCTGAATCAACCTTTTTTGAAGAGAATTCTGTTCCGTGGTTACCTGTAATCACAGGTGGATGGATTTGATAACCTCCAAAGTCCCTTCCACTTGTATTTCCCTTCAACCACTGCCCCTCTTGTTGCGTGAGTAGGGACCTACCAAATACATATATGAGTTCATGGAAATCATGGAATTGGCAGTCTCCCATGAAATAGCCAGTTCCCTGTGAAAGAGTGTGGGGAAACAGCTATGTTCAAAGAGCTGGCAAGAAGCTGTCTCCCAGAAGAGTGGGAGGGAGAGGGAGAAGGGAGCAAAGGGAAAAAAAAAAGGCAGACTGCCCATCTCCTGAAAGGGGGAGGGGGGGGACTTCCCATCTCTGTCTCCAGAAGGGGAGAGGGGAGCAGGGGAAAGCCCCCCAAAAGTCTCCTTCTTAAACTGTTTTCTTAGTAATTATTGCCCTATGTCCTGAGAAGAGGGTGATAATTACTGAAAGCTAGGGCTTTCAATCAATGCCTGTTGGGGTGGGGACTTGCAGCGGCCCTCAGCCAGTGTGGTGGCAGGAGCGCATTTTGCTCCACCTTCAAAATGGCAGCCCCGGCCATGATGTGGCTGTGAAATTGGGGCCCCCAGCTGTGTTACAGTCATGTAATTGGTTGCTGGGGCCCATGAATTTGGTAGGTTCCCTATGCATGAGCTTCCCTGCCTTTGTGTTGGAGGGGCAGCCATATTCCATCTGCTTCCTACACTCAGAGTGCAAAAAGGTCTTTTGGCACTCTGAGAAGTGTAGGTACAATATAGCCCTCAAATAGTAGGATCATTTTTTTTCTCTAGAGGGAACACTGTTCACTCAGATGGGACCTTTTGTCTTAGTGCATCATGATGATGGTGGTAGCAGTGGTGTGGAGTTTGCTTCATCCTTAAACACAGGCATTGCATGGCTGCTCCTGGAAGAACCATATTGGAATAGATTGGCCCCTGGGCTGATCAGGACTGACACATCCTATGAGTCGTCAGATTTGATTTATTCTAGCTGATTTATTCAAATAGACCTCTGTAAATAGCAAGGTGAAAATGCTGACTATTTTTCTTTGCAGCACTGCACCTTGCTTGCATCTGTTAACAATGCTCCCCTGATTTTTCTGATTAGAGTTACATTTGTGCTTTTTGAATGCTCATTGCTAACTAAATGGCACAGTTCTGAGCCAGAACTTGGAGAAAAGCTGCCTAAGAACCTTGTTGAGTAGCTGAAATACAGCAATATGATTAAAACTGCCACATTGAACATGTTGATTTTGAGAGTCTCAGCTGTGCCATATGCACTTCAGCAGAAGCAGCAGCTGACTCCTTACGGAGAAAAGTAAGCCTCTAGAGAATTCAAATAACTGGGAAAAGTGACCATGAGTCATGAAGAATCCTGCTACTGCAATAGGTTTTGCTTAACTGGAGCACAAAAACCAACTGAAAAGAAAGGTCAAAATAATAATTAATGACAAATGCAGAAATTATTTCTGGAGCATAGGTTGCAGTGAAAGATCCAAGGGCTAACAAACAATGGCTGTCAAGCTAAATTCCAGCTTTAAGTCTCTGATACATCAGATATATGAGACAATGTCAGACACAAACAGTACGAGATCCTGAGCCATAACACCAACAATTGTGTTCATTAAAGACACAGTTTGGGTATACCTCCTTATCATGCTGCCTCTATACACGAAAGATGTTTTTCTAAGAAATGCTTTGTTGAAACCAAGTTATTAGGCTCTGTATGGGAATATAAGATGAAATTGTATTTCGTACAGGAGGTCAAATCAACTGATTGAAATGTTAGTGTCACTGGGCATAACCCTGGGTAACTCAGAGGGATGGAAAACCACGAATGTCGAGGAAGTCCTTCTGCTCCAGGCTCAGAAGAGCCAAACCCCCCCTTGCCCAACCTTTGTAACCCTTTCTTTGGCGCCTGCAATCTCCTGTCCTTCTGGAAAGCAGGCAAGCTAAAACTGTTATCTGTGGAATGCAAGGGCACTGCTTGGAGAGAAAAAGAAGGAGGGAAAGGGGAGAAAGAGGGCGGCCAGCTGGTGAAAAATCACTGACAGTGAAACTGACCGGGGTATAAAGATCCCGCTGTTGCAGGGTTAGGTGCACAGGATTTGAGACAATACAGTCTCCCTGTGCCTTTTACTTGAGCTCAAATAAACTTTGTCTGCTTCTCCCCCAGTGTGTTTATTTAGCGCGACGCACACCGGGCAACGAACCCAATTATTGCCTCCCTCGGGCACCTTGTGCCGGCAACAGAAAGGTCCCTTAAAACGGTGCATAACTCAAATTCACATAAGGGAAACCCACTTTACAAATGTAACAAACAGGGATATGTTCCAAAACCTCGACTGTACAAACCCTCAGACCCATTTCTACCACTTTTACTACTTGCCAACAGCAGCACACACAAGCACAGGGCACTATCATAATAGGGATGGCAACTACAGAAACACGTGTCACAGACAGTGAGCGAGGAGCACAGATCCACACAGGAGACTATATTCTGGTGCGTGTCACTCCCACAATGCACTGCACAAAGCCCTTGACTGCAGGCTTCCACCACACCAATCTCATAAGAGTGAATTTACCTCACATATAACAAATTTTTGGTATAAAAAGGGTCATCACATGGGAGCAAATTCACACATATAGAACCCGCATAAAGTGAGGGAAACCTGTATGTATCATAGCAGCTTGCAGGCATTTAATTTAAAAGTTTTTAAAAGTAATTTCGCACATATCACATATTCATCAGCTTGTGCTCATTAGCTGGCCCCTTTGCTACCTCTACATTGTTTCCTCCTTTTCCTTTCTCTTATGTCTGCCCTGAAACAAGTGTTAGGTTGAGGAACTGGGGAGATTCGGCAGGAACAGAATAGGCACTAACGGAGTCAGTGGGAACACTTTTAAAGAGGGGAATGGATGTGGGAGGCTTGGAAGTGACAGAGCTGAAGTTTGTCACCACTGCGCACTCCCCACAACACTACTCTTTAACTTACCACCTGCTCTTGTGTATGCTACTCCAACACTAATTTAATTCTTTCTCACTGCTTCAGCCCCTCAAATTCTCCCCAGCTGCTCAAGATTGTGTTTAGGGGTCTACAATAATGGAGGCCACATTAGCACCTAAGATAGATAGATGCACTGCTGCCTGTAGAGAGTAGATTATGTTAATTTGCATTGTAACCATACCAGATCTTGCATAGTCAGGTTAATTTTGTTCCTAGGATGGGTCTATAAGGAACATGTCAGTTCCTTTCTAACCTTTCTATGTACTTGGAGGAGAAATAGGTGATTAGAAACAGTCAGCATGGATTTACCAGGGACAAGTCATGCCTGACCAACGTGATTGCCTTCTCTGATGAAATGACAGGTTCTGTGGAGGTGGGGAGACTGGCAGGCAGAGCTGATCTGAACAGGGTGCAGGGCCTGGGAAAAATCAGCCCATGCAAGGCCCTGCCCCCACTCCGATCCCACATGCCCTTGACCCAAAGAAACTGCCACTGCATCGGTGCCAGCTGGGGTTGGGGGGAGGGTAGAAGTGGCTGGATGCAAGGTCAGTGACAGCAGCATAGAGTTGCTGCAGCCGCTCCATCCAGTGCTGCGGATGCCCCTAAAGCACAGGGCCTGGGGTGGTCACCCGGATTCATCCTCCCCCCATCCCCAGGTGGCCCTGCTGGCAGATGTGGTATATCCTGATTTTAGCAAGACTTTTAATATGATCTCCCACAACATTTTCCTGGGCAAGCTAAGGAAGGCTACGTATCTGGAGTACTCTGTTCAGTTTTGGGCCCACCACTACAGAAAAGATGTGGACAAATTGGAGAGAGTCCAGCAGAGGGGTACAAAAATGGTGAGGGGGCTGGGGGACATGACTGATGAGGAAAGACTGAGGGAACTGGGCTTATTTAGTCTAGAGAAGAGGAGACTGAGAGGGGGCTTAATAGCAGGCTTCAACTACTGAAAGGGGTTCAAAAGAGGATGGAGCTAGACTGTTCTCAGTGGTGGGAGATGACAGAGCAAGGTACAGTGGTCTCAAGTTGCATCAGAGGAGGTTTAAGTTAGATATTAGGAAGAATTTTCTCACTAGGAGGGTAATAAGATGCTGGAACAGGCTACCCAGAGAGGTGATGGAAGCTCCATCCTTGGAGGTTTTCAAAACCTGGCTAGACAAGACTTTGGCTGGGATGATCTAGTTGGGGATGGTCCTGCTTTGAGCAGGGGGTTGGACTAGATGACCTCCTGAGGTCCCTTCCAGCCCTAACGTTCTATGATTCCATGATTATGGGTCAGTAGCTGTCCTTCCACCTTCTGAATCCATAGGAAAACACTCCTTCAGTCTGCTGCTGGTGACCTAGTACTAGAGTTGCTGTCTTTCTAATGAGATACAGAGGCCTGACCATGACTGGTTTTGGTAATTCAGTGCTCCTTAGCACTTAGTGAAGAGGAACATTGGGATTCTGGCCAAATTCCACCTGAGGATCCCCCTTCTGAAGTTTCACTGCAAAACTGTCTTGTGCTGTGAAAGTGCTGTTGTAATCTATTCCAGAGATAGGTAGATTTTACCTGTGGGTTTCAAGATATGTTATCTACTTCTCACTGTAGGAATGAAAGGGCTCAGAGGTCCTGGGATAAAAATGACAATAAAGATGTGGAATATTATTTTATAGTTCACTATGATATTATTGAGTTTATTTTACTTGTTGTAAAGTAACAGGCTCTCTTATTGGACCATAATAGCTATATGCAAGCATCACCCAGCACTTTTGCAGCGGTCCCCATGTCATTTTTGCTGACAATTGTCAAATCTATATCAATCAGCCCTGCTTGGTTTTGAGAAAGAGAAGCATTTGACATTTGAGAACAAACGGCACTTTAAACTCCCCTCTCTTCTCAGTCTAACTCCTTCACATGAAAGAAAAAAAACCCAGTCTTCCTGGAAGAAAGGAAGCTGGCTTATCTCAAGATTCCTGGAAAGACTGTATTACCATTGCTGCATCGAGCTGGCAGTTGAGTGACAGTGACGCATTGAAATGTTGCCCATGCCTCCGTGATTCCATGACATGTTTCATTAGGCAAGAGTGGGGTTGTTTGGTTTGCTGGAGTGGCTTTGAAATAAACTAGACAAAAAACAGACAATCTACAGAATGAGGTTGTCCAGTTGTTGTCCCTGTCAAAAGAGGCCAGTAAAGTCTGCTCATCTTGACAGGATCATGTTGAGATAATGGGCTGGATCATCTTGTGACATGTATCAGTGTCATTCCATTAACTGCTGTGGACCTATTTAGATTAGCATAACATGGGGTCCTGGCCAACTGTGTGTAACAGTAAGGGAGACTGGATGATTAAAGGGATTGTGAGGAGATGGAGGATACTAACATTACTGGATAAAACTTTTTCTTGATTAGTAGTGACTGATGTTAGCATTAGTCAGCTATCTGGTGGCCTTTATGAATGTTAGCTTCAGTCCACTTCCTGCTGGACAAGTATCCATTCTCTAAATGTGCACATTTTTGGAAAGTCTTAGCCAAGAGGAATGAGTAAGCATGAGGCAAAGAAGTGCCCTCTCCTCCCATCAGGATATTTTGGGGTAGTTCATAACATGGTTGGAGGCCCCTTAGATACTATTTTAATGTGAGCTATTATACTGATTGGGGTTTCTGGAGCTTGTACTTTGTGACAGGGGACATCTCCCAGGGCCAGGTCTCATGCCAGCCTGCCCACCTGTCTCTATGGGGCAGTCCACCCACTCTCACATGCTGTTCTCATAAACTGATGGTACAATGCGGGAAGCTGTCCATCCCCAGCCCTGATGCCAGGGGGTGCTATCTGTGGCTCTGACCTCCCCTGCACTGCAGCCCATGCCTCACAGATGGCATGCACATGATGTAATCCTAACCGGCACCATGACTGGTGCTCCTGGGTCTCACGGTGGTTCTCACTCCCTCTCTGGAGCAGCAGGTCATTGTGCTCAAACTACCAGTCTTACTTTCATCCCACACTTGGCCTCCTTGCAGTGGAGGACTTGCCGGGATCAGGACTTGCCCCTAATTCTCTGGCTGAGCCCCCTACTCAGCCTCTGGCCCAAACTACGGCCTCAGGCATCAACTATGGCTTGGGCTCTTCCCCATACATGAGGTTCCTACTACAACTCCTCTAGGGCCTCTACACTATGCTCCACCCTGGGGTTTTCTCTTCATGATCAACTATTCATGGGGCTGGCCCTTGCACTGCCCTTCAGCCTTATTCCCAGTCTGGCCCTACTCAATGTGCCCCTGGGACTGCCCTTCAGGCCTGCTCCCATTCAGCCCTACTCTGCACAGGGCCCCACAACTATGTTCCCCATGCTATCCTCTCTGGAGTCTCTGGGTTCTCACATCCCTGCTGGGCTCAGGTGGCACTCCAGTTGCCGTGCCTGGCCCCACTGCTCGTACAACTGCCTCCAAAGCCCACCCAAAGATGGGTGGGGGTCAAAGGCACCTTCCATCGGTTGCTCCCCTAGATCTTGGTGTTCACCCCTGACATACTTGTAGGCAGCTATCAAGTCACCTCACAGTCTTCTCTTATGAGACTGAACAAATCCTGTTCCCAGAGTCTCTCCTCATAGGACCTATCTTCCAGCCCCCTAACCATATGGGAGGCCCTTCTTTGTACCTTTTCGAGCTTATCCACATCCTTTCTGAAGTGCGGTGCCCAGAACTGGACACAGTACTCCAACTGTTGCCTCACCAATGCTGAATAGAGGGGGAGGATCACCTCTCAGGATCTATTCGCAACACATCGACTGATGCACACCCGAGTTGTATTTGCCCTGTTGGCAATTTCATCACATTGTTAGCTCATATTAACCTTCTGGTCGATTGCCACCCCCAGATCCCTTTCAGATGCAGTGTCAACCAGTGGACCACCACCCAATGTTCCCTCTAAAGAGCAGTGGTCAGTGAGCGCGCCGCCTCAGTTCATGAGCATGCTGCTTTGGTCTGACATGGGACACTTATGGAAGGGGGCTGAGGGCCGGAGGCCGGTGGTTGGGCCTTTGAGCAGGAGGCTGGAGCTGGAAGCTGGGAGCCAGGAGCCAGGGCCAGGGGCTGGAGCTGGGGTTGGGAGCCCGGGGCTGGAGCTGGGGATTACGGGCTAGAGCTGGAGACTGAATGTGGGCTCCCTGGCTCTGGGGAAGTGCTCCGTTCTCCCCCATCAGGGCCAGGGAGTGGAGGACTTCTCCAGAGCTGGCAGAGCCTGCGCCAGCTGCCTGCTCCAGCCTCCATCCCCGCCTTGCCACACCTCAGGGAGGAGCTGCTGCCTGCCCTGAGTGAGGCTTTGCTGGCTCCGGGACACTGCTCCACTCCCCAGCCCTGACTCCACATGCCTCCTGCTCCCCGAGGCAATGTGGAGGAGCAGAGCAGTGTCCTGGAGCCGGCAGAGCCTGCGCTAGGCTCCCGCCACAGCCTTTCCTGGTGCATGGCCTTGAAAAAGCTGTGCACGGCTACACTTTTAGTTGTGTGCGGCCGCACATGCACACACCTTAGAGGGAACCTTGCCGCCACCCATCTTATAGTTATGGTGAAGGTTCTTCCTACAGATGAAGGACCCAACATTTGTCCCTACTGAACAACATCTGATTCAGCCATAGGACCAGTCTGTCAAAGTCATCCTGGATTCTTACCCTATCCTCAGTTGTGCCTGCATTACCCCACAGCTTGTATCCCATGCTCTCACAATGGCTGCCACCATCAGGCATCTGGTAGCTGCCTGACTCTGCCCTTAAAATGGTAGACACCCAAAGGTGCCCTGCCACACACTTTCCACTGCCAAGACTACTGTTGCTCCATGGAAGAGTACAGCTTTATAGTTCAGAGTATAGTCATTCCCATATTTCAAAATTACTTCACATTTCCATGGCATGTTTCATCCAGGAAGATCCCAGAACTGTTTGTCTGACTATTCAGACTCCTTTCACAATTGTGTCTGTATGCAGGTTCCTCAATGAATGTCAACTACTGAGCTTACTACCAACATTCAGCCTCTGTGTTGCTGACCCTTTCACTGAAGCAGACAGTCTTCCACTGGGCAGCATAAAAATGATTAGGAGAAATGGAAAGGCAGGTTAAGACGAGTATATGGGATGTGTGCTCCCTCAGCTATGGATGAAGGGAAGATCTCATGAAATTTTGAAATAAGATCTACACAGTGAAGTCTGTGTAGGGTGCAATACTGTTTTCTGATGCTGCAGGAATCTGATGGTTGGAAGGGACCAGGCATAGTATTTGTTATAAGTAAATATGCCTTTTCCTTCAGTGTTTGCAAGACACTAGGGAAAGATGTGCCTGAAAGGAGAGATGTATCTGTTTCATTGGGAAGGGAAGGAAAGAAGGGAAACCAGAATCTTCTGGGTGAACCTCCAGCCCCTACTGGAGACTGACAGAACTTTGAGCAGCCTTAACGCAAGAAGAGTTTATCTCCACTCCACACATTATGGGCCCATCCTGATGAGCATGCATGTGCAGGGACACATGCTTCCCATGGTACAAATAGCAGCAGCACATATTTGTACAGCTGCTATCTGTTCCTAGGAACACCAGTCCACACATGCTGTACTCTGCAGCAAATTGTCCCAGGTTTCATAGTTTCATAGTTGGTAGGGTTGGAAGGGACCTAAGCAGGTCTTCAAATCTGACCCCCTGCCATGAGCAGAAAAGGGCAATTGTCTAGCCTCCTTTTGAAGATTCCCCAGGGTAGGGGTGAGCACCACTTCCCTAGGAAGTTGGTTCCAGCTCCTAGCCGCCTTGACTGTGAAGTAGTGCCTCCTGATGTCTAGCCTGAACCTACTCTCAGTTAGATTTCATAGATTTCATAGACATTAGGGCTGGAAGGGACCTCGGGAGATCATCGAGTCCA
>NW_017728922.1:16498699-16503649 GCF_001723895.1 Crocodylus porosus
GAGAGCTCTTGGAGTTTTTCCTTCAGTTCCCAACCCCCCCCTTCCCTCTCTCATTAAGGAGACAAGGAGGGCTGGCAGCCGTACTTATTCAAAGGACAACTATTGATGGGAGCTAACAGCTATTGATAATGCATTTTTAATAATATTTCTAACAGTGCCACACCTCTTCACTGGAAGGGGTAACTACAGGGGGCTAAGGTGAATTTTTGGAAGCTATAGCCCCTGAAAAGCTCCCCCAGTGCCGCCACCCACCTGCAGAGGTGCGGCATGGCACTCCCTGCCTGGCCCCTCCCTGCCCAGGCGCAGCGCTCCATGGCACTCTTGGCTGGCCCAGCTCCAGCCTGACCCCCCAGCCCCACTGGGGGAGAAGCCTATGGCAGAAGGCCACCTCTGTTTCTCCCCAAAAATTCTGCTCTTTGACAATTTGGTTAGGATGGGCCTGGCAGAGGGTACACACCTTACCCTATCTCTTTAGGTAACCTAAGCTGGATACATTCCTGAGGGAGGGGGGAAACTTGCCCCTCTGCCTATGTGACTGGCATCGCATACCTGGGCGAGGGGCTTGGGCTTCCTGGGGAGATAGGAACTGCCAGTCTTCCCAGCAACTAGTGATGCATTTCAAATTGGTTGGCTGACAGCCAACAGGTGCTGGCCTCCATTGGGCGAGGTAAATGAGGTCATAAGGGCTATATAAGTTAAGGACTGCCCAGGAGGAGTGGGGCAGCAGCCATGAGGAAGACTCAGAGAGAGAGAAGACCTGGACCATCTGAAACTTGCTCTTTCTCAAAACTCATGATCAAGGAACTGCCTGCCTCCAGAGGGAATTTCCAGCTGCCTCTGGATGATACTCATGAGTAAGCTACCCGACATCTAACTAGATATATAGCTTGCAGTAACTCAGATGTGTGATCAAAGGCTACCCAGCCATGCCAGTTTGCTCTACGGGATTTCTCTGATATTGCTCTAACCTGTACCCTATTCCAACCCTACCCCTTGTAACCACTAAAGTTCTCCTTTGTACCTAGAGTGGGAGACTTATTGGGTGTGGGTCTAGATTATGCCTTGGGGTCCCCTTGGTTTGGCTGACTAAGGGAGACCACTATTTGTGCTTCCGACTGAGGGAAGCACCCCCAAGTGCTTGAAGTGAGTCAAGTACCCTCGAGGGCTACTAGGCCTGTGTTACCCAGGGGATGCAGAGCCAGAATCAAGCCCAGCCCTGGGTGGTGGCAGTTTTTACCCCCAGGCTAGTGGGTGTGCTACAGGCAGGGGGTTGGCCAGATGTGAGGCGCCCCCAAGGAGGCACTCAGAGGGAAGGTGGTCGGGCACAGTGAGGTGGGTAGCTCAATGCAGGAGCACCCCCTACTGGCCTGCCACAGAGCCCCACTCCCAGCTGCAGGGAAATAAATGTGAAAGCTGGGGTTTTAAACTTGGTGCCATTTTTGTCTCCCTGCTGGACTCTTCATCCTGAGGAAGAAAAGGTTCAGGGGGGACTTGGTGGCAGCCTATAATTATATAAGGGAGGTATACCAGGATCTAGGAGAACATAGATTCATAGATGCTAGGGTTGGAAGGGACCTCAACAGATCATCGAGTCAGACCCCTGCTTAGGCAGGAAAGAGATCTGGGGGTCAGATGACCCCAGCCAGATGCCTATCCAGCCTTCTCCTAAAGACCCCCAAGGTGGAGGAGAGCACCACCTCCCTTGGAAGCCCATTCCAAATTTTGGCCCCTCTTACCATGAAGAAGTTTTTCCTAATATCTAACCTAAATCTGCTGTCTGTCAGTTTGTGACCATTGGTCCTTGTTACTCCAAGAGGCACCCTGGTGAACAGAGCATCGCTGATCCCTGGCTGCGTCCCCCTAATTAATTTGTAGGCAGCCACAAGATCACCTCAAGGCCTTCTCTTGTGGAGGCTGAAGAGGTCCAGGTCCCTCAGTCTCTCCTCATAGGCCTTGTCCTCTGAGCCCCTAACCATATGAGTGGCCCTCCTCTGGGCCCTCTTGAGTCTATCAACATCCTTCTTGAAGTATGGCGCCCAAAACTGGATGCAGTACTTCAACTGCGGTCTGACTAATGCCTCATAGAGGGAAAGTATCACCTCCTTCGTTCAATTTGTCATGCATCTGCTGATGCATGATAACATGCAGTCAGCTTTGCTGATGATTTTGTCTCACTGATGACTCATGCTCATCTTGGAGTCCACCATGACTCCAAGATCCCTTTCTGCTTCTGTGCTGCTGAGAGGGTCACTTCCCAGCCAGTAGGGGTGCTGGATATTTTTGCTCCCCAGGTGCAGCACTCTGCACTTGTCCTTGTTGTACTGCATCCTATTCTGTACTGCCCACTTTTCTAACCTGTCCAGGTCTGCATGCAATCGTTCCCTACCCTCTGTAGTGTGCACTTTACCCCACAATTTAGTATTGTCTGCAAACTTGGACAGAGTACACTTCACACCCACATCCAAGTCACTGATAAAGATATTGAAGAGTACGGGTCCAAGGACCAAACCCTGTGGGATCCCACTACCCACATCCTTCCAGGTTGATACCGACCTGTCTACTACCACTCTCTGGGTATGACTGCTAAGCCAATTTACCACCCACCGGACTGTGTAAACATCTATGTCACAGCCTTTTCATTTATGAGAATGGGATGAGATACCATATCGAAGGCCTTGCTGAAGTCCAAGAAAATGACATCCACCTCTACTCCTGCGCCTAGGCATTTTGTGATCCTGTCATAAAACGAAACCAGATTGGCCAGGTATGATCTACCTGCTATGAATCCATGCTGGTTTCCCTGCTGCATTATTTTTCCTGCTGGACTCCCACAAATATGATCCTTCATGATCTTTTCAAAGACCTTTCCAAGGATGGAGGTGAGAGTAACTGGCCTATAATTACTTGGATCCTCCTTCCTCCCCTGCTTGAAAATAGGGACCACATTGGCCCTTTTCCAGTCTTCTGGGACCTGACCCAAGCACCACAAGTGCTCAAACAGCCGTGCCAGTGGTTCTGCTATGACACTGGCCAACTCCTTCAGTACTCTCAGATGAAGCTCATCCGGTCCTGCTGACTTGAACACATCCAGTCCATCCAAGTGACTTTGCTCCAAGTCAGCGTCGGTAGTTGGTGGGCTGGTGTCCCTCTGATACCCAACTAAGAACCCATTAAGAGACTTATCTTGAACCCTGTGCAGAAACACTGCGGCAAAAACTCATTGAATAACTCAGCGTTGTTCCCCCTCTCTGTCACTAATTGCTACTTCTTGTTCAGTAGGGGTCCTATGTTGCACTGTGCCTTCACTTTACTCCCTACATACCTAAAAAAGACATTTTGTTGCCTTTAATTTGTGTGGCCAGCCTCAGCTCTGTAGTTGCTTTGGCTTTTCTAACTGCCAAACTGCAAGTGTGGGCGGAGTAGGTATACTCCTCCTTGGTAGCTTCCCCTTGCTTCCACCACCTATATGCCTTCTTTTTTGCCTTTAGGCTCCCTTAGATTTCCCTGTTTAGCCAAGGAAGTTTTTTGGCTCTTTTCCACCTTTTCCCTCATACTGGGATAGTCTTCCTCTGCGCCTGAAGGATGGCTTCCATTAGGAGTGACCACCCTTCCTGGACTCCCATCTCGCCATACTGTTATCCTGCAGAGTGGCATTGACTAGACTGCTAAGCACACTGAAGTTAGACTTTCTAAAGTCAAGCACTTCCACCCTACTAGTTATCTTACCCACCCTACGCCGTATGGTGAATTCGATTGATTGGTGGTCACTGTCCCCAAGGTGCCCACAACTCTGCAGCTCCCCTACCAGATCCTCCCCTGTAGCCAACACCAAGTCCAGTAAGGCATTCCCCCTAGTGGGACCGTATACCTCCTGCGTTAGGTGAACATCCTGCACGCAGGTTAAGAACCTACGTGAATGGTTGGGTTTGGCTGACTGCGCCTCCCAGCAGATGTCAGGGTAGTTTAGGTCCCCCATGACAACCACGTCCCTAGACTGTATGGCCTCTGAGAGCTGCCTCAAGAATTCCAAGTCTAGCTTTTCCTCTTGGTGGGGTGGCCTAGAGCAGACCCCCACCACCAAGTCCCTTTCCCCTCAAGCTCCTAACCCACAATGCCTCGACTTTCTCCTCCTCTGATCCCATTTCGATTAGGGCAGATGTATAATGTTCCTTTGCATAGAGAACAACCCCACCCCCTTTCCTCCCTACTCTGTCCCTTCTGTACAACTTGTAGCCCTCAGTGTGTACTGGCCAGTCATGAGTAGGGTCCCACCAGGTTTCTGTTAGCCCACTAAATTGATGTTATTATCTGC
The DNA here is from genome assembly GCF_001723895.1 of Crocodylus porosus. Classification (NCBI taxonomy): domain Eukaryota; kingdom Metazoa; phylum Chordata; order Crocodylia; family Crocodylidae; genus Crocodylus; species Crocodylus porosus. The sequence continues at coordinate 16,503,012 of NW_017728922.1, forward strand.
AGGCAGAAGTGCGAGTTCTTCCTGCTTGTTCCGCATGCTCCGAGCATTAGTACAGAGGCACTTCAGCCCTCTGAATGGTGCCTTTGGTGCCCCCCCCATTGTGATGCCCAAAGGGCCCCTTGGTACTTACCTCGGGTGTAATACTTCCCCTGGAAAAGACCAGCATGTACTACCATCATCCTCCATTACAGCCCAGGCAAGATCAAAGCTTCATTGTGCTTGGGACTCGATGAACACACAACAAATCCCTATCCCACTAGGTCAAACACATAAGACAAGCACAGGAAGAGAATGAAAGCAGAGAGCAGGAAAATGACTTACACTGATTCACTCAGCAGCTGAGAGGAAGACCTGGTGAGGGACAAAGGCTCCCAGCCCCAGGGCTTGCCCAGAAGGAAAACCTTCAGCCGCACAAGCACTGACTGTGACCCTGAGCCCTGGCGCAGTCTATGGCCGGCGTGACCGACAGATGATGCACTGAGGCACAGACAGCACGTTGGGTGGAGGGACCTGTGCCAGGCCTGTGCTGAGGTCTATTCTGCCTACCTCATCTTCCAGACAAACTTCCTACAGCTGCGTTCTGTTCCAAGGGCAGTAATGGGAGTTGAGGGTGTAGATTTAAAGTAATTTAAGCCAAG
>NW_017728922.1:16506059-16525845 GCF_001723895.1 Crocodylus porosus
TCCCCCATGACAACCACGTCCCTAGACTGTATGGCCTCTGAGAGCTGCCTCAAGAATTCCAAGTCTAGCTTTTCCTCTTGGTGTGGTGGCCTGTAGCAGACCCCCCAACACCAAGTCCCTTTCCCCTCGACCTCCATGTATCCTAACCCACAATGCCTCAACTTTCTCCTCCTCTTATCTCAACAGTTGTTTACCAGGCAACCCCAAGGGATAACTAGGTCTAAGGGCCACAATCTTCTGGAACACTGATTTAGACTGGACACAAGGAAAAACTTCTTTACAGTCCAAGTTTCCAGGGTCTGGAACAGACTTCCAGGGTCTGGAACAGACTTCCCCCAGAGGTGGTGCAAGCACCTCCTCTAGACTCATTCAAAAGGCGTTTGGATGCATATCTTGCTGGGATCATTTGACCCCAGCAGAGTTCGTGCCTATGACTTGATGATCTCACGAGGTCCCTTCCAGCCCCTAATGTCTATGAAATCTATCGAGTTTTAAACCCTGCTTTTGCTTCCCTGCTGATGAGGATCCCTGGGCCAGGGCCCTGAATTGGTAAGGGCCCCTGGGCTTGTGCCCAGCTGGCCTATGCATAGAAGGAATTGAGTTTGGTAAGGCAAGACTTACCCGCAATTAAGCCATGTTGGCTTTCTTTCAGAATGTTGCCTTCCGTTAGCCTCTTGTTAATGGTTTCTTTGATTATTTTTTTCCAATATCTTACCAGGGATTGAGGTCAAACTGATTGGCCTGTAGTTCTTTGGATCTTCCTTCCTCTCTTTCTTGAAGATAGGCACCACACTGGCCCTCTTCCAATGTTCAGGAACCTCGTCCAAGCACCATGAGTTCTCAAATATCCTCGCCATTGGCTGTGCTATGATGTTAGCCAGTTCCTTTAGCGCTCTTGGATGCATCCTGCATGGGTCAGCTGACTTGTGGATGTCCAGCCTCTCAAGGTGTTCCCTCATGAGATCTTCACCAATGATGGGTATGTGTTCACCCATACCCTGGCAATCCTGCATATTGTTTGGCAGGATAATCCCCCTGGGCTGGTGGAAGACAGACACAAAGTAATCATGAAGGAGATTAGCTTTTTCCTGGGCAGCTGACAACTGACACCCCATTTGGTTTAGCAAGGGTCCTATGTTGCCCTTGTTTTTTTTCCAGCTACCCATGTATCTGAACAAGGGGTTTTTGTTGTACTGGATTCCCATAGCCAGTTTGAGTTCAGTTTCAGCCTTGGCTTTCCTCGTTTGCTTCCTACAGGTGTGGGCCAGTGCTGAATATTCCTCCTTGGTGATATTACCTGACTTCCATTTCCTTTGGCTACTCTTTTCATATACAGGAGGTCCGTGAGTTCCCTATTTAGCCACAGGGGTTGCCCAGCCCTTTTGCCACCTTTCCTATGGGCTGGGATGGACTTCCCTTGTGCTTCAAGGATCACGTCCTTAAGGAGTGACCATTCATTGTGGATTCCCCTCTCTATCAGGTCATGGTTTCTCAGGGCCTCAGCAACCAGGCTCCTGAGCTTATGAAAGTCAGCTTTCCTAAAATCAAGGATTTCTGCATTGCTGACTGATTTGCCAGCTTTGTGATATATCGAGAAAGTGATCAACTCATGATCACTGTCTCCCAGCTTCCATTTGATTCTCAGGTTGCTCACTAGATCATACCCTTTGGCCAGTACCAGATCCAGGAACACCTTACCTCTTGTTGGCTCATAGACTTCTTGAGACAAATAGAGTTCGTCAATGCAGGTGAAAAAGCTACGTGACTGAATGGATTTGGCAGAGTGCTCCTCCCACGAGATGCCATGGTAGTTGAAGTCACCTCATGACAACCATGCACTAAGAGTGTGCAGCCTCTGCCAGGTCCTTAGCAAATGCGTGGTCAAAATCTTCCTCTTGGTTAGGAGGTCTGTAGTAGATTCCTATCATTATATCCCCTTTACCATGTTTCCCCCATAATCTAACCCAGAGAGTCTCAAGTTGCTCTTCTTGGGTGCCAAACTCCACTTGTAGGGAAGTGTACTGCTCCTTCTCTCCATTTTTCAGGTGAAAAGTCTAGCAGTAAGAGTCAATCTCCACTTCGTCATCCCTGATGGCACGCAGCCTCTGCACTGCAGCCTGGAGCTCCCCTATCCGGCACTCCAGAGACTCCAGTGTGGAGCAAACCTCACAAGGGGAGATGTCGTTGTCCCTGACCCCAGGTGCCTGCAGTCATTCCAGTCACTCTATGATTCTGTGATTCTATGACACAGAAGTTGAATAGTAATAGACAGTCTATGTGCTCTCCACAGAGACACACCACCCTTTAAAGTCCTTTGGAATGACAAGTTCATATGTAAACCCATTTCAAGTCTTTTTTGGAGGTGTCTGATTGGCTCTATTATAGATAGGTAAGCCAATTTATGCCAGCTCAGGATCTAGTCCATATGTGTGTAAACCAGTCCACTGGTAGATCCTTTTTCTGTGGTTCATTATATTTGCTTTTAAAGGTCTAACTCAGTGCTTCCCAAACTTTTCCTCAGCATGACCTCATTTATGCCTCCATTTCCTCAGTATGACCCCATTTTCTCAGCATGGCCCCTCATTCCCAACCCACAGCCTCTGACCCATGCAACCCTACCTGCTGATGTTGTGACCCCATTTGGAGTTGTGACCCACAGTTTGGGAACCACTGGTCTAAGTATTATCAGTAGCAGCAGAAGCCACAACAGTTATCATCATCATCATCACCATCATTACGGAAAGAATCATTTACATGGTCTCAGCTTCCCTGGTTTGCTGCCAAAACAAAACCACCCTATCTCTGGCATGTTTGGTTCCGGAGAGGCCAGACAGGTACAGTGGGTCAGGGGTGAGCTGTATCTAAAGAACTGTGTGAGAGTGATAGGATTAGGATGCAGGAAGCAGGGGCTCATCAGGGCAGAATATATCAGCACCACAGTGTTTGCAGTTGACATGGTTCTAAGTACTGCTTTTGTTTGTGCACTGTGATGGCCACTGAGTGCCATGTACTAGCAAGCAGAACTTACATGTAGAGTGTAGCATCAGCAGCAAAACTCTGTGAACAAACACAGGTAGCTGGGAAACATCTACTTTAAGCTTTACCTTCTGTTAAACTGTTGCTAGCAGTGCTGGTAAGTCATATGGACCCTCACTCTTCTTCATCAGTAGTATAATGCTGGATTTTATTGAAGAGAGACAGCATCATTCAAAACTGCCTGCATCAGTAGGCATTTAGCTTTTGTCTGTGAAGTGATGCCAAAGGCTGTATAACATATCACCCTTCGTTGCAAGAAATAGAAGAGGGGAACTGAGTGGCTCATGAGTCACTGGCAAAGGACTAGAGGAAAAGGGAATGAAACAAACTGAATAAAAAATGCAGAATGAAGAGGTCTTCAGAAGGACCAGGTCTTGGCACATGTTTCTACAGTACCTAGCATGATGAGGCCTCTGGTCATATTGTAATCCTCTTCCTCCTCTGCCTCATCATCATCATTCATCAGTCCAAGCAAGGTGCATTCCAGACTCAAAAATCCGCTGTGGCAAGCAAATAAAAAAAATGCATGGAGGAAAGGAGGAGAATGGCTTTTCTTTTCCACCTATTTTGCTTTAGCATATGAGAAGAAAAAAGGGAAAAGCAAAATATGGTGATGAAATATGTAAAATTAAAATGGCTGAACATATTTAAAAGCTCATCCAGTCCTGAGTGTTTGAAAAGAATGAATCAAAAAGTTGTGCTGGAGAAAGCAATTAATACATGTGTAATTTCATGTTGAGAGTTCACTTGACTTCCAAGTTAGGGCACTGAAAAAGTATTTAACAAATATAATTAATTTTGACAACTGTAAACTTTCTTGAGTTTAGGATCATTCCTAAACATATGACAAAAAATCATTCCTGACTATATCTGAAAGAAAATTAAGCCTCTATAGCAGGTACTGTGAATTTTACAAATCATTCCTAGCTGGAGGGGGCAAACTGCTTGGATACAAAAAGACAACACTCAAATCTTCCTCTTCAGAGAATTTACTTATCACCTTGTTCATCTTGTTCATCTTTATGCTTTCTGATTACCCCTAAAATTGGAAGTTTAGTGCTCTTATTCTGGAGATCTCAAAGTGCAGGGGTGGGGAGCATAGAAATAGTGGTTCCTTTAAAGGTTGTTACTAGAGTCACAGCAGAACAGCAGCCTTTCCAAAGGTTTCCCCTTTCAGTTTTGTTTCCTGGATCTTTCTTGTTCCCTTTAAGGTAGAAGTGAAAGTAATCATTACCCAGGGCTAGCAGGGGTGCACTCTTTATATCATGCATTGCATGAAAACTAAGCAGCAAGGGAAAGGAACCAAAGAAAATCAAGCATAAGAATAATGTAACAGGTTGTCTGGTTGCACCATACAATCTTTTATTTCCCATGGTGAACTTGCCCACAGAACACAGCATAAACCAGGGGTAGGCAATGTTTTTTTGGCCGGAGTGCTGAAAAAAACACAATATCTACCTTGGAAGGTGCCGGAGTGCCAACATGCTGGAGCCTGGAGCAGCTGGGCTTGCAGCCTCCCAGGTACCTGCTGGGAGCAGCCTGGGCTCTGTGGTTGGCAGCAGCTGCTTAGAGCTCGGGCTGTTGCTGACCCCTGGCATAAACCATACGTCTGCAAACATCAGGTACAAATAGTAAGGGGTTAAACCAAACCCTGTGGTTTTTTTTCCTCAGACCCGGAAAGAGTACCTTGGCTTACTGCTGCACCTTCTATCCTCACAGCCTTCCCTCTCTCTCCCCTGGGAGCTTTTAACTTCCTTTGGACCAGCCAATTATCCTTATCAGCTGGCTCAGTCCTCCTAGGAAGGTCTGTAATCACTTTCTTACCACCTGCAGCTGGGCTGCAGCCATGGAGACTTGCAGTCTGCTACACATCCACCCCACCCCCACCCCCCAAGAATGGAACACACTTCCATTTCTTTATCCACCCTACTCCCCCCCCCCCACTTCTCAGGAGAAGAAATTTGCATTCACATGCACTGACCTCAGGCAGTGGTGTATGGGGAAGTCAAAAGGTTGTAAGGATAAATAACACCTCATCAGCTAGGGGTTAGCCTTCCTCATAGCATTAAACCATATTAATGGGGCTTGGTTGGTGACCTACTGGAAATAAGCTCCTAAGGCAGGGGTGGGAAAAATACAGGCTGTGGAGGGACTGTTTTGGCCCACGGCAGGTCCCCGGGTCCCACCTGGCCCAGGTGCCATCTGGCCTGTTGCATGTCCCTCTACCCCCAGGGATGCAGCAGGGCTGAGGTGGATGTGTGGCCAGACTCTATTTCCTGGCAGCCCTATCAACAGCAGCTCCTTCCAGCTGCTGCCGCCACCAGCCCATGGAGACTAGCCAGGACCCATGCAGGGAGGGTCTGTGCCCTGGGCTGAGCTCATGGCCCTGGCCCCGGTCCTGACCTGTCCTATGCAGGGGTCAGTGTCCCTGCAGCGCCCATTCTGGACCCATCCATCCCAACTATGATGAGCAGCAGTGGTGGCAGGTGGGCAGGAGCTGCTGCTGGGCATGAGAATAAAGCAAGACCTGGTGGTGAGCACGGCCACCTCCCCTTTGCTGCTGCTGGACCCTTTTTGGTGCTGCTGCCCAGAGCCCACACCAGGACTGCCCTGTCCCTCCTTGCCACTTCTGCTGCTTCACTGAGTGCAGGAGCCCAGAGGTGGCGCTGGTGGTGGCAGCAGCAGGGAGGAGCCACAGAGCAGCCCTGACATGGGCTCTGGGCAGTGGCCCATGACAGCTCCCCAAAACTCTCTATGTGGCCCATGGACCCAAATAATTGTCTACTTCTGCCCTAGGAGATAGTAACAAAGGGCTTCTACTACCCATTTAATTGCTAATTACTCTTTCTCTATTATAGCATACTTCTGCTTTCAGGGGAGGAGCTTTCTACTCAGACACAGGATAGGGTGTTCCCCATTGTCAAATTCTTGGGAGAGGACCAGTCCCAGGCCTTGCTCTGAGGCATCCATGTATACAATAAATTATTTTGTCAGGTCTGGACCATGCAGGACTGGTGTGCTACACAATAGCCATTTTACAGCTCCAAATGCTGTCTCACATTTGCATGATCACTGGACCCTTTGTGGTGCCCCTTTCCACAACAGGTCCATTACTGGGGCCATGATGTCAGCAAACTGTGGGATGAACCACCAATAGTAACTTGGTAGACCTAAGAAGGACTTAAGTTGCTTTTCTGTTGTTGGCACTAGTGACTCAACCAAGACCCTCACCTTATCAATCATGGGCCTGATTTTCTCTCTGTCCAGTATCTACCATAGGTATTTAGTTTGTATACACTAGGCAACATTTACTCAGACTGGCCATGAGCCTAGCTGTGCGTATAAACTGCAACACCACCCTCAGGCACTGGAGGTGGTCCATCCACATGCTCGCAAATATTACAACATCGTCTAAGTAGAAGGTCACATATGCTCAGTGCAGGCAAAGTATTTTATCCATTAATCATTGGAATGTTGCTGGGGCTTCATATAGCCCCAAAAGTAAGGCCTTCAAATGGTAAAGTCCCCATGATGTTGCAAAAGCTGCAATTTCATGGGATGCCAGGTCTAACAGTATCTGCCGGTACCCTTTGATTAGGTCCAGAGTGGGTATATATCTGGCATTGCCTATGTGCTTCACCATTTCATCTGTCGTGGGCATAGGATACACATCACATTTTGAAACAGCATTGACCTCATGAAAGTCAATACAGAACCACATTCTGTATGGTTGGGTTTCAGCACTAATACATTTGGGTAGTACACCATTTACTGTCGTTTGACTCCTCCATGACTCCCAAATCCATCATTTTCTTAATCTCTTGCTTTAGTTTCCCTCATCCAGGTTGGGATTCTCAAGTATCCCTTCTGGATTGTGTATCCTGGTTTGAGGACAACTTGGTGTTCAACCAAGTTAGTCCTCCCTGTGAACATCTCTTTAAACTCCTGCCGTAGTTGGGGTCAAAGTTTCCTCTAGTTGGAGGTCAGCTACTGAATCTGGGGGAGGGATCCAACCCCATCAGGCTGGCTTCTAGCAAACATGTGGAAGCAATGCACACCTCCGCTTCCCCTCTCTCTCCCCCGGGAGTTTTTAACTTCCTCTTGGCCAGCTAATTATCCTTATCAGCTACAGAGCTGTACAAAAATTAACATGAATCCATAACAGAATATCCTCGAACCTTGTCTGCATTAGCTGGGTTGCAGGGAACTTGAACTTTCCCAGTGTTACTGACTGGTTTGTTGAATCCAACTGTCAGCGCGTCCGCCAAGTACCCCCTTTTTCCTCGTAATTCCTGCCTGCCATGACTTGGATCTTAAGGAATGAAATAGGGGGGAAGTGATTGTCACATATAGAAGTATCCGCGGGAAGTACCATGTTGACTAAAATCAATTTTTAGTGCTTTTATTCCATAGGTCTTTGTTGTTACAGGAAACTCTCCTTTTCGGGAAGCTGCAATCCAGCAGACTATTCTTGGGGCCCCAGCCTCCTGGCCAGCCCTATTCTAATAACCCAGTGCACAGAGGTTGTGCCAGGTCTTAGTCTCTGCTGTTACTTAACTTATTACCCGCTTGGCAGTAATTATTCCATTAACGACTTGTTACAGCCACTGCCTGCAGCTTTTCCCGGCAGAGCCAGTGTATGGGTTCCAAAACTCTCCCGCAGTCAGGACTTGCCTTCCCGGCTCTCAGCATCCCTCTCCCCTCAGGGTCCTGAAGCCACCCAGACTCTTCAGGGTCTAGGCAGGGGTTGTCCCTCTTGCTGCCCCCTTTGACCCACCGTAGCCTTTCTGTTCTTGGATGTCGGCTGCAGTTCCCACCTGCAGCATGGCTCCACTTCTCCCCACACTCACTGCAGCTCTTGTGGACTCAAGGTAAGTTGAGGTGAGAATCCAGGTTCTGGGATCCCTCTGCTCCCATTGATCCCACGTTGGTGTCCCTCTTCTCTCTCTCTCTCTCAGTGGTGCCCAATGGCATCCCTCTTTCACCCTCTCTTCTATTTATTCTCAGAATCTGGTCGCCATTGGCTCCTTAAGGACCGGAGCCTGCCCCCACAGGGTAATTATTTCCAGCTGCTCCCATCTCCTTAGCAGCAGGGCCTCAAGGGAGACCCTGTTACACCAACCTACACTCTACGGAGGCAGAGACCTTCTTGTCAGTAGTTCTGTGCCTAAAATAAAGGGATTTGATCAGGACTTCTAGGTTCTACTCAGATACAACTTATCAGTTAATACTAATGCATTGAAAGATCTGAAGTGCAGAGAGCACTCAAGAAATCCTGTAACCCAGGTTACACTGAAGTATGTATGAGAAGCCTGTTCTAAGGCAATCCATTCTGACTTCTGAGGGCTAGGACAAACCTTGGGGAGCAATGCGCTCATAATTTTCTCCTGCCTCCAGTTCTCTGGTACGGGGTCTATTCCTGGACAGTGTCCAGGAGAAGCAATCCACTATAATGCAGCATGAACAGGTCCAGGGAGGTGATGCTTCCTCTCTATGAGGCACTGGTCAGGCTGCAGCTAGAGTAATGTGTCCGATTCTGGGCACTGCAATTCAAGAAGGATGTGGACAACCTTGAGAAGGTCCAGAGAAGGGCCACTCGTATGGTTAGAGGTCTGCAGGGAAGACCCTATGAGGAAAGGCTGAGGGACCTGGACCTTTTCAGCCTCCACAAGAGGAGGCTGAGGGGGGATCTTATGGCAGTATACAAATTCACTGGGGGGGAGGCAGCAGGGAATAGGAGATGCTCTGTTTACCAGAGGACCCCTTGACATAACCAGAAACAATGGCCACAAGCTGATAGAGAGTAGATTTAGGTTGGACATCAGAAAGAACTTCTTCACAGTTAGGATTGCCAGAATCTGGAACAGGCTTCCAAGGGAGTTGGTGCTCTCCCCTACCTTGGTGGTCTTCAAGAAGAGACTGGACAAGTACCTGACTGGGGTCACATGGCTCCAGCACTTTTTCCTGCCACTGGCAGGGAGTCAGACTCGAAGATCCATTGAGCTCCCTTCTGACCATCTATGAATCTATAATGAGGGAGTGAAAAGGGGAGAATAGTTGGGATCATGGGCTGAGTCAGAGATCCCCAGATATACACAGGAGCTCCCCTTTGGCATGGGGCTGCTCTGCAGTTCTTTTTACACATGCAGAATCTGTCCCTTAGCTTCCATTATTTTGTCTCAGCTGCGAGCTATTTTAGCACCCAGATATTGGTGCCCATCACTTTGTGGTTGAGATAAAACCAGTGTGTTGGGGGACGTGTCTCCTTGGAGTGTACAGAAGCAGAAAAAGTTGTGTGGGCTTGACATATAACAGAAAATTCACACAGGCTTCTAGGGGTATTTGCACCCCTACTTATGTGAGGTCAAATCAGCAGAGTCTGGCTTACCTGCACTCCAGCTAGTGAAGAAACTGGAAATAACTCTCAGATAAGCAACATGGTATTTTTGGGTGCTACATTTTTAGTGGCAACCTATTCCTTTGTTGTCTCTGCTGACCAGTGAATTAAAAGCATTTCCATTGTGGGCTTACTTTAATTTTATTGATCAGCATACTGTGCTTTGCTTTCTGTCCCTCTCTCATAAGCATCTTTTCATATAACATGCAATATTTATATAGCATCCACTGGTACTGTCAACCAGACTATCACTGCTCTGGTAGCTGGCGTGAAGAAGGAGCCAGTAGATACAAATGGAGAAATGAAGGATCTATATGGAAGCTCTTAGAGGTGCTAGCTTGGTGCTTGATTCTGCACAGTGCTGAGTACTATAGCCTAATCTTGGAAACCACTTGTATGTGTTTAGCATTAGGCTTACATTGTGATTAAAACTAAACATGCATTTAAGCACTTTGCTGGATTCAGGCAAAAGTGCTCAATGCCTTGTAAGACTGAGCCCCTGCCCCTAGTCTTCAGCAATGGTCTTTAGAAGAACTCCTACATCTTTGCTCCCCGCTTCTGGGCTTTGATGATGAATGCCTGGAGCTATATATGAGTTAAGTTTTTCTTGGTGTTGGCAGATTCTCTATAACATCCAATGTACGGCTAATTCTTACTATGTAGGTAACTAGTTTCTTATCCCATCTCTTTGTGTCCCCCATCTCCCCACACCCCCCAGTTCATTTTGGAGAGATTTATGCATTTAATGCAATTAATGCAAATGCAGAGATGTTATGAGAATGGTTTAATTTCCATTTCATCACAATCAGATTGTAGACACAGTTCTGTTTCATTGTATGCCTCTGTTTCCAGGATTTGTACAATATTCACTTGGAGTGACAGATGCCCCTGTCGAAAGAATCAGGCCTCCCAATCTATGTCACTAAATGTTCAGCATTTGAATGGAACATAAATGATGCATAAGCCTTTTTCTGGCCTTTAGTTCCACTTAAACAATGAGGTCTAACTGGCACAGGAGCCACTGCAGAGGAATGAATTTCACCTTTGTTAAATATGTGAACTGCCTTTCTCCAGTACTATATTTTCCTTATGAATAAAGGTCTGAACAGCACACCCACTTTCTGCCAATATAAATTGAGTTCCGCTATTGAAGCCTTTCAAGTAAACATTTTAATTGTGTGCCAGTGTAATATGCTCTTCAAAGAACTCCTTGGATACTGAAAGTGAAATCAATCACTCCTCTGTGATCACACACATCAGTTAAAGCAAAAGGTGCCTGCAGGTGATGAGGAGGCACCTCATATATTAGTTTTTATTTTCTATTCACTTTCACATGGTTGCAAAACTGTAAATGAATCCACTTTGTAGTGATCATGAGGTTCAGTAAACACAGGTATACATGAATGAGAAGAACGAAACAATGAACTTTATTTGTGGGTGAGTAGGCAACCTCTCCAGATGTTTGCTCTCGCTTGCTCTCTTTCTCTCTCTCTAACTCCCCTAACTGTGGAACCATCTCCCAACTTCCAACTCCTCTAGTCTTCTAATTAAGAGAATGTCTCTAAATTATAACTTCTATCACTACACACTTGAAAGAGACATGTATTTCAGTCTTGCTCACCAAGTTCCATTGTTGTTGCTAACTTTCCAGGGTGAGTTTGGAGGACTAAATGATGTCAAAGCAACTGGCCATCCTGAATTTTCTGCAAAAGTCTAGATTCCAGGGCTTTGCCTTGGTGTCCCTCATGATTCCCTGAAATGGGGCTTTTGCCTAGATTTTAAAACCCAGTCCTGAATTGGCTCAGTCCCTGAATGTTAGCAGGGTGCCAGGCAGTGTCCTGCTGTATCTGCTGAGAGGATGCAGTACAACACTGCCTATCACTGCAAGAAGCACTTCCTAGACCAGACGCAGCAAAGCCACATTCACGTAGCACTATGCCCAGGCTAGTTAGCTTCCACCTCAAATTTGCCCAGACTGCAGTGTCATCTGAAAGCAGCTGTCCTAAATATTTCCAGTGGTATGGAGGTAATTAACCAAGCACTGCACCAGATGAAAATGGCCATACCATTTCCAGCCATGGAGATGGCCACCTATACCACCAGACTAAAATGGCTACACTTCCTAGAAATGAAAGTGGTATAAGTGGTTCCAGACGTTTATAAAGCAGACCTCTGGGGCTGTGCCCTGGATTTGAATCCCAGAAGGTTGGTCATTTTGAACAGTATGCTGCTAATGCCTTTACTCAACAGTTTCTCTGCAGATTTAGTATTGTTAAGAGACCAGGCTCTCCTTCCATTTAGACTGATGTAAATCCACAGTAACTCCTACTGATAGCAATGTAGCTACACTTGTTAAACAAGAAGATGAATCAGGGTCAGGTAGGGGAAAATAAGAAGAAAAAATATAATTTATACTAGCCACAAAAAAGATAAGGGACAGTGGAAAGCAGAAAGACAAAAAAGAGAGAGAAATTGCTGGAGCTTCAAAGGGGAATAAATACCAAAGTAACAAGCTTCTCTATCAATGAAACTGCATATTTAAGATAACAATTTGCTGTAATCATCCCTGGGTACATCTACAAGAGCCGCTGACTGCACAGTAGCTGAATAATACTGCACAGTAGTGCATTACAGCACGGACAGTACTAATATGCTACTGTGCAGTATTATTAGGCTACTGCACAGTATCATCAGTTAAAAGACATTCACCAGCACTACTGCATTACTGGTTGCTGTTCATTTATTTAGTAGTTGTTTATACAAATACTAAATAAATGTGCAGTAACCACTGTGCAATAGCATGTTGTGTAAATGCAGCCACTGACACTCATAATGACTTGCAGTCACTAGGTATGACATCCCACTAAGTGCAGTCCAATGGAGCATCATTATTGATATGCTATTATAGCAGAACTGCATAGAACACATTTTTTCCTGATATATAAAAGATATCCCAGACAATTTTACAAAGGAAGGAGTGAGGCTCTGAAACAGTTTTTATGAGCCCAGAAGCAGCTCACTTCATGCCTTGAACATTAGAACCAATGGTATTGTTGAAGATTTGCTCTCGGTTTTATTTACTTAAGAACACACTGATTCTCCAGTGCTAAGGGCAACGTATCACCCTGACACTAAGAGGAAAGGATGGATGAGTCCTGCTCTTAACACATAGCAGGTGCATGATCATGTGTGCACACATGCATGCATATACATACATGTGTTTACCCTCAAAATTAATTCCACTGCCACTCTTCCCAACGTTTACCTTCATTCTTAAGTAACAGCAAACATAAATCTCAGGCAAAGCTACCCACTTCTAGTTCTTTCTAGGGTTTCTTTATTCATGACCTCCTGTATCTCTCTTGAAGTTTTTTTGCCTTGGTCAACTTGTTAACTCCTCTATAGCGTATAATGAGTTTGGATGTTAGAATGAATCAGGGAAACAGGTCTGGAGAGACTAGTCAGGTGTGACAGGGAGCCAGTGGCCCCATTATGGAGTTGCCCAAGATGGGTTAATTGCCCATTAAGAATGCACAGCTCAGTGCTGGAGCCTGATAGCAGACTTGGTGATTGCTAATTAAGGACTTCCTGTCTGGTGGTGGGGCCAGCCAGGAGGGTGTAGGGCTAATGTGGGGCTAGCGAGGCCAGAGGTAGAGTGCCTCCTTGACTGGCCCATGCTGGGGCCAGGACTGGCCCACTGCGAGGGGCACCCAGAATCATGGGCCTGGGACCCCGCCTGGCCTTTGAGACGAGGCCAGGCCTGTGTATGGCCCAAGGTCCTGAGTGGGGACCACATCCGAGAGGGGAGCCAGCTATGAGGAGCTCGGCAGCCCGGATGAAGGCGGTGTAGGCTGCTGGAGTGGAGGGATTAAAGGAGGGTCCTGCCAGGAGGATTCTGGAGCCTAGTGTGGGGCTGGGGTGACTGTTAACATCTGGATGCCATCTGCGAGGCTTCGGCTGTGGTGTAGGGGAGGAATGGAGCCACTGATAGCACCCCCTGGCATCGGGGCAAAAAAATGGGCAGCCTCCCACCTTATTAACAGCTTAGTAATTTTCCAGCAAATCATGGAGGGCAAGACAGGCGGGCGGCATGACCGGAGGCAGGTGGGAGGCCAGCCATGGCTGACCTGAGAGAAGCCCACTTTGTCACAGAGAGGATAGGCTAAAAGCTGGTATAAAGGGTGGCAGAAGAAGGGAGGAAGGCTAAGCACTAAAGAAACAAGAAGCTGGGACACAAGGGAAGTGGTGTGCTTTAGGTGTGGAGAGAGGGGGTACATAGCCAGGTACTGTAACAAAGGAGGAGGGAATGAAGGGACCCACGAGTTTCCTCACAAAGAACAGATGGACTGCAGTTTCAGGAGGCACAAAGGGCCACGGCGTAAGGCTAAGCCTATTGTGGAAATGAAAATAGGGGGTCTAGTAGTGCTCTCTATTGTTGATATGGGATACACCCAAACAATGTTAAGGGCAGACTTAGTGTCACCAGTGATGGGGGAATTGATGACCCCAGTAAATATGGTCTGTATTCATAGAGCCTCATACAGCCTCAGGATGTGCTATGGAGGCTGTGCTGTTTCAAAAGTGGCAGGGAGAAGAAAGACCCACAGCATACACAAGCAAAACATTCTCCAAGGTGGAGACCAGATATTCAACATAGAAGGCGAATGCCTGGCCATCCAGGGGGGGACTTGAACTGTTTAGGTACAATTTATTAGGTTGGAAACGTGTGCTGATTACAGATCATGCACCCTTGAAATAGTTCCAAGCCGCGAAGACTGATAACTCGCGGATAATGTGATGGCCTCCTGCATTACAGCCTTTCCATTTTTCAGTAGAATATCGAGCAGGAAAGAAGAAGTCATAGCAGGTTTTTTGTCCCAATCTACAGCTAATGCTGATGAGGTACAGTAAAGATCAGGAAGTGAGCAACGAGAACACAAAGAGATGCTGCTGACGGGACGATCAACAGGGGCGCCCCGACTAAAGAGGGAGGTGTAGCAGGGCGCCGGTGGCCCTGACAGAGCTGCCCGAGACGGGCTAACTGCCCATGGAGAAGGCGCAGCTCGGTGCTGGAGCTGAGGAGCAGACTTGTTGACGGCTAATTAAGGACCGGTGGTGGGGCCGGCCGGGGGGTGTTAACTGCCACTTAAAGACTTTGTGTGAGGGAATCAGACACGGATTGCACCGGGGCTGCGGCTGGGAACAAGCCGGCGCAAGGCGCGGTTTCCTGCCGGAGGCGCGGGCGGGAGGAGGTCCCCCAGGGCGGCGGGCGGCGGGCGGCGGGCGGCGGTGCCTGCGGCCCGCCAGGAGCGAAGCCGGCGCGGCGGTACCCGGCGTCAAAACAAGAGAGTTTGAATGCCAAGAGAAAAGGGCTGGATGCTAATGCGATGGCCCGGGCACCTGTATCTCATGGGAGAGCTCGCCTCCTCCCTGGGAGGGGTGGGGGAAGATGGCAAACAGCCGGGCAGAGGCTGTTCTCCTTCTTTCGGGGGAGGGCAGGACGAGTCGCAGCTCGGGGCTTTCCAAAGCCTGGCGGAGTGCACCAGGTTGTGGCAAGGCCTTGTAGCGGCGGGGCCTGAACCCGTGACAGCAGCAAGAGACGGCCGCGGTGCGGGGAGCGGCATGCTGTAGTCGTCACTGAAAACTGGAAGCTTCCACATGATGGTGTTACCTCTGTTTGCTCCCATCAAGTCACGGCAGACGAGACGAACACGGGTACGGGAAGCAGGACTGAATATGTCTTTTTGATCAACCCAGGAATCCCGTTCACATGCGGTGTTGTAAACACACCCATGCCATCCTTAAACTAGCTAGTTCAGACACCATTCGCTTTGACGGCAGAGAGCTTGGCACAGGCTGCGAAACACAACCAAGAAGCTGACTGTGACTGTAAAGTGGTGGGCAGCTCCAGAGGAAAAAGCTCAGGCTCTAACACCAAAAATATTTAACTGGTGCTAACTTAGCAGAAGGAGATGGGAGTAGAGGAGCAAGGTACCAGCCTTAAGCCAGGATGGAGAATATTCAAGAAAGGCTTAGGAACAAGGGTGGGCAAAGCCAAATTAGTTCCTGAAATGAACTGGGAGGCAGCCTGCATCTCTGGACAGGGATGATGTGATCTCACCTCTTCCGAAGTACAACGGTAGCAGCACTCTGCTCAGACCCTAGGTCTGGAAGCCCGGCCCCTTAGGAAGATAAGGAAACTGAAGTTGGTCAAGCAAAGAAGGGTGCCTGAGTATTTCAGGAGAGTGAGTGTCCAGTGATTAAGGAGGGGACTGCAGAGCTACTGAGAGGCCACACTGGAGAGCACGGAGATGTGCCCTTAAGTCCAGAATAAGAGGAAAATCGGGGAAAGTGATCCCTTACTGAATGAGGGAGGCAACCTCAACAGATGATGCAGAAATGGCTGAAATACTCGATGCCTGTTTTAGCTCAGTCTTCACAGGGAAGGTCAGCTCCTAGACTACTGCACTGGGTAGCAGAGTTTGGCGAGGAGGTGAGTTGCCGACAGTGGTGAAAGAACAGGTTAGGGACTATTTAGAAAAGCTAGACATCTACAAGTCCATGGGGCCAGATGCAGTACACCCAAGGATGCTGAGGGAGTTGGCTGATGTGATTGCAGAGCTGCTGGCCATTATCTCTGAAAACTCATGGTGATTGGGAGAGGTCCCAGACAATTGGAAAAGGGCAAATATAGTGCCCATCTTTAAGAAAGGGAAGAAGGAGGATCCAGGGAACTAGAGATCTGTCAGCTTCACCTTAGTCCCTGGAAAAATCATGGAGCAGATCCTCAAGGAATCCATTTCTAAACACTTGGAGAAGTTGGCTAAGAGCAGTCAGCATGGATTCACCAAGGGATTGACTTCTATGATGAGATGACTGGCTCTGTGGATGCCAATGGATGTGGTATACCTTGACTTTAGCAAGGTTTTTGATAGGATCTCCCACAACATTCTTGCAAACAAGTTAAGGGAGTTTGGGCTGGATGAATGGACTATAAGGTGGATGGAAAATTGGCTGGAGCATCAGGCTCAGAGGGTAGTAATGGCTCTTATATCTAGTTGGCAGCTGGTATTAAGTAGAGCACCCCAGGCATCAGTTCTGGACTGTTTTATTTAATATCTTCATCAACAACCTGGAATATGGCATGGAGTGCACCCTCAGCATGTTGCAGATGACATCAGGCTGAGGGGAGTAGCAAATATGCTGGAGGGTAGAGTTAAGATTCAGAGAGACCTTGACAAATTGGAGGATTGGACCAAAAGAAATCTCATGAAGTTCAATAAGGACAAGTGCAAAGTCCTGCACTTAGGACAGAACAATCCCATGCACCAGTAAAGCCTGAGGACCAACTGGCTAACCAGCAGCTCTGCAGAAAAGGACCTGAGGGTTACAATGGACAGTCAGCTGAATATGAGCCAGCAGTGTGCCCTTCTTGCAAAGAAGGCTAACGGCAAACTAGGTGTGTTGCCAGCAGGTCAAGGGAAGTGATTATTCCCCCTCTATTCAGCACTGGTGAGACCACATCTAGAGTGCTGTGTTCAGTTTTGGTCTCCCCACTACAGAAAGGATGTGGACAAATTAAAGAGTCCAGCAAAAGGCAATGAAAATGGTGAGGAGGCTGGGGCTCATTACTTCTGAGGAGAGGCTGAGGGAACTGGGCTTATTAAGTGAGGGGAAGAGAAGGAGGGGGCGGGGATTTAACAGCCGTCTTTAACTACCTGAAGGGTGGTTACAAAAAGGATGGAGCTGGACTGTTCTTAGTGGTGGCACATCACAGAACAAGGAGCAATGGTCTCAAGTTAAAGCAAGGGAAGTTTAGGTTAGTTATTAGGAAAAACTCTCTCATTAGGAGGGTCGTAAAACAATGGCACAGGTTACCCAGAGAGGTGGTGGAACCTCCATTTTCAGAGGTTTTTAAGATCCAGTTAGATAAAGCTTTGGCTGGGATGATCTAGCTTGGACTGGTCCTTCTTTAAGTAGGGGGTTGGACTGGATGTGACTTCCCAAGGTCCCTTCCAACCCTAATTTTCTGTGATTCTGTGTGGGAGCAGACAGGAGGTTCCAGGTTGGGAGCAGTGCCAATATATTTTACTTAGTCCCACTTTAATACAGTCCTCAACCGTGGGGTCTGAGTGTCTGTTTATGAGCAGGTTCCTGTTTGTGTCTGAGTGTCAGTTTATAAGCTGGCTTTCCACAGTGCACACCTGAAGCAGAATATGAACTGGTCGAAGGAAGCTGTCGGGTCCCTGGCTGTCTGGTCAGGTACCTGTAGAGAACTGCTTCCCTGGTCAGGTTTCTGAAACCTGTCACCACCAGGAGGACTTTCTTTCACATATCTCTGATGTTTGGGGAGTCAGAAGTGGTCAATCATTTCTGCCTGCCAGTGGCAGGTCTGCCTCGGGCAGTTCAGTGGACCTCTTTGCCCTGCGCTGTTTCTCCATGGTTGCACACCGAGTGCCCGGTGAGCTGCCTGCCAGCTCAGATCTCTGTGCTCTTTCTGCGGGTCCTTGTGGAAGATCTGCTCCCACATGGCTTGGCAGCTGTCACCAGGTAGTAAGTCTATAGGCAATAGGGTGTCTCTTTCCCTTATCACTTCCCGTATCACCAGGGTCGCTAGAGTAGCATTGTGCAGCTTGTACTTCTCCCAAAAGCACTTCAGGGTCTCGTAAAACCATGAGGAAATCATCATCCACAGGCTCCTGTTGGTTGTCGGGTGCACCTACCACTGTCGCAGCAGCTGCCCAGCAAAATACTTAACAAAGCTGGCTGTTTTAGATTCCACCCCTCTTGCCAGTTTGCACGCCTGGCTCATGCATTTGGCCCAGAGGAAGAGAAGGATGTCTAGCATCCCTCTGCCTCTGCAGCGTTTCACTTTGTACAGCTTGGCCCTCGGCACTCTCCCATGCGGACTTCCAAAAGAAAACACGCCCGGCTCCTTGGATTCTGCGCACAACTTGTTCTGAGGGGGGAACTCTAGGGTGGTGTGTAGCAGCATTGGCAAGACCACTGCCTTCATCAGTGCCACCCCCCCACGTTGACAGGCAGCATGATTGCCATAGTGCCGTAGCTGGGGGGTGAGTGGAGCAACTGCCCCAGGTGCCAAAGCAAAGGGGTGCGAATGGGCGCTACGCGGCCGGGGCGGGACATAGAACGGAGTCACGAGTGGCTCGTCTGAGGGGGGCATGGGGATGGAGGAAGGGCAGCTCCTGCCTGGGTGTACATGCAGCGGCAAGCACGTGGGGGGAGGGTGTGCCCCCCCAGATCTGTGCGTGGGGTGAGGGCAGGCTGCCACTGTGGGCTTTGCCCCAGGTGCCAAATGTCACTGCTGTGGCACTAGCCATAGCTCGTCTTTGTCCGGGCTTGGCCTCCATCTTTTCCCATGTCCTCTGACCCCTCAGCTCTGAATCAAACTCTACCCCGAGGATCTTTACCCCCTCTCAGGGGATGGAAACCCCTGGAAGCAACAGGTCCCCAAGCTTACCTACCACTAGTAGATGCTTTTGCTCACATTGAGCTTGGCCCTGCTGCTGCTCCGTATACCTGGGTGTGTGTAGTGCTCTTTCTTTGTCCCTGCAGATGATGTTCAAGTCATCCATGTACGTGAGGACTTTCATCTTTTCCCCATTCTTCCTGGGGATCTTCACACCACTGATCCCAGGGTCCTGCCTGAGTGGCTGTGCTAGTGGGTCCATCGCACAAATAAACAGGAGTGGGGAGAGTGGGCAGCCCTGCCCAACACCCGATTCGACCACGGTTGGATCCGGGTGTTCACCAGAGCCCTGCTGCTCACAGTGGTGTACGGTGCCTTTATCCAGGTGACAAAGGTTGCAGGGGTACCCAGCTCTTTCAGTCTCCAGTAGGAAGTGATGGGATACCTGAACCGTACTGCTACTACAGGAGGACGGATAAGAGCGATGGGAAATAAATGGCAGACTTTATATGGTGGAGAGGGGTCTGGTACAGACTGTTTTAGGGACTGGCCCTCTGAGGGGGGCAGTGGGTGGGGATATGGGGATGGGGATGGGTGCATGGATATGCAGTGTGAACTGTATAACAGGTTTTTAATGGTTTAACTGTCAAAGTGGGCTTTGATCTGCCAAGTGAACCAAAGGGGCTGCTGGCAGAGTGTTGGAGGTAAAGTTGATATATAAGATAGAGAGACAGAGAGAGAGATTTGAGAAAAACAAAAAGATTGGGAGCAGTGGCAAGGCTATGGAGACGCGAGGCAAGAGGAAGAGTCCAATGGATGTCGGAGGAGACGGCCCGGGAGAGCTGGTGCCCCCAGGCTCTGCCGTTAAAGGGCGGGGAGCGGAGGGCAGCGTTTAGTTGGTCAAGGAAGACAGGCGGAAGGCG
>NW_017728922.1:16526197-16542456 GCF_001723895.1 Crocodylus porosus
GGCCCGCGCCTGCCGGCCGAGGCGTGCAAGCTGGCGCTCATGGTGCTGCTCATCGTGGCCATCACCCTGGGCAACGTGCTGAGCCTGCTGGTCTTCCTGCGCGCCCCGCAGTTCCGGACCTCCCAGGGCTACCTGAAGACCTCCCTCGCCCTGGCCGACCTCACCGTGGGGCTGGTGGTGGTGCCCTACTCCGTGTACAGGGAGGCCAGCGGCCTGGCCGCCAGCCAGGGGCCTGCGGGCGCCTCGGGCTCGGCCCAGTCTCTGCCCTGCTTCATCACCGGTCCCATCTTCGCTGGCTGCACCTTTGTGTCCATCAGCACCATCTTCCTGCTGTCGGTGGAGCGCAGCGTGGCGGTGCTGAAGCCCCTGCACAAGAAGGCGGTGGTCACCAAGCGCCGCACGGTCTGGCTCATCTTGCTCTCGTGGTCCATGAGTTTCTCGCTGGCCGTGGTCCCCCTCTTCTCCAGCCCAGACATCACCCTGCGCTACAGTCCCTGCAGCAAGATGTGCAACTATGCCTTCCCTGAGGCCAGGCTGCCCAGCTCCGGCTGGAACGTCATGCTGCTCTTCCCAGCCTTCGACTTCTCCCTCCTCGGGGGCACCTTTGCCATCAACTTCATCACCTTTGCCGCCATTCGCCACTACGGTAAGGCCCGGAGGCAGCTGGGCAGCGAGGTGCAGGGGGGCAACCGACTCTCCTTCTCAGATATCACTGCTGCCAAGACCATTGGCATCTTGACCTTTGCCTTCTCGGCCTCCTTCAGCCCCATCGCTGTCTTTGTGGTGGGCTCCGTCCTGGGCTACCAGTGGTGCCAGTTCTCCTTCTACGCCTTCTGGATTTTGACCTCCAACAGCTGCTGGAACGTGGCCATCTACAGTGCCTGGGACCCCAAATTTAGGCACGGGGTCAAGGACCTCTTCAGTAAGCGGATGCTGAAAGCTGCCTCCCAGCGCGCCAGCAGTGTTGCAGAGGGGGATTTCTCTTCTCCTGCCTGCGTGGCTGTCCTTAAGGGGATGTTTCGGCCAGAGAATGCTTGATGGGACATTAGGCTTTACCAAGAAGGCTCTAGGTTCCTACCACAGACACTGCAGCCACAAGCATGTGTTGTAATTTGGATTTGTAGTAGCAGCCTGGCTCAGTCCTGCTAGTCAGGGCAGACAAGGAAGTCTTTGGCAGGGACCTGTGTTTTGTCCAGAGCTATCATGATGGGGGATCTGGGAGAAAACTATTTAATTTCTGTTGTCCTATGTGCATGAAGAGGCAAAGACTGTTTCATTATTGCAGTGCTAGGTTTTCTTGCCACACAGACTGTATTTTCTCATGTGCGTGTCTAAAACATAAGCAAGCCCAGGGAAAGAGATTATTTCAGCCTGTTTTTGTCAGCTAAACTTCTAGACTTGAACAGAATGTGTTTCTTTATGATGAATAGCAGGGTGGTTTTATAATGGAACTATTCCCCCCCTTCCATGTAGCTAAGAAATGATGCCACTTACTGTTATTGCCCCGAGGATGCCAGACACTTCAAAAATATGGGGGGGAAAAACAGAATTCTTAGAATTTCTGGGCCAAATGCTCTGCTTTTTCCCCTCAAATGTCCTCCCATTATATTTGTCCATGCAAGTAACTGAGTTTTCAGTTCAAAGGAAATTTAAAAAAATGTTTTTAGGTTGCCCCCAAAGAATTTATTTTTCCAAAATTTTCTGCAAACCAAAGAAGAGAGAAGAAAATTTGTTTCATATTAAGGAAAATATTTTGTTCAACTCAAATATAACACATTTGTATTTCTATAAAACAAAAAAAAAATTGTTTTATGCTTTTAAAACCTCTTAATGTATTTTTAAATAGAATTGAAGTATATTTTGAAATATGGTATCATTCTGGATTGGAAAATCAGAATGTTTGTTTTCAAAAAAGGTTAAAACAAAAATATTTCTGCCCTTTTTTTGGATTTTTTTTCCCAGGGTCAGTTCCCCCCCCCCCCCCACTAGATACAATTGACTCCAATTTTCAAAGTGTTTCAGTCAACCCAAATCTACACTTTTGGTAAAGTTCTGGACAAAAACATGTATCAACTTCCTATCATATAAGCCCAGTGAAATCATAGAAGGGTTTTCATTGAAGTCAGTGAGGCAAGCATGGAATTTACTGACTGCAGAATTTATTATTCAATACGAAGAGGCAAATCTCTGGATACAAGATCAGGTAAGGAAGGGGATCTGCATGTGGTATAGGGGTTACTGCTGCTGACAGAGTAGAAAGTATTTCTGGGGGAAAAATAAGTTTGGAGTATCCCATTCAGTATAAAGCTAAAGAGCTGCTTTTTGAATATCTGGCATTTGACATGCATACACAAAGTTTCTGTGACTTACTCTATGACCATTCTCATTGGTTTGTGATGGCTTTTGGAAGAAACATCTTTAAACTCGCTCAGACAACATGGTTGTATACAAATAAATATAACTAAAGAGCAGCTTGGACTACACCGGCCCTTCTTGGTGAAGGAAGAGAAGAGCTGCATGAATAATGGTCTAGGGACAATTCCTATTGTTGAAAAGAGCACACTAAAGGTATCTTCCACTAATGGAATCCTTATGGACAAAAGAAGATTCTTCTGGGTGTTCCCGAGCCATGTAACATGAGGTGTGTGAACTCTAAAGCAATACATGTACAAACGTCTATTAACTAGTGTCTGGTACCAAGAACAGCTGATGTCTCAGCAAGCTGGGGAGCTAGGTATGGCCCTAACCCTTAAACCAAGTTCCTGTGGGCAGGGTTGTCAAGCATTTGGCATGGTGGCGGTGACTTTGTGGGGAACCTGTCACCTCATAGGGTTGATTTTGCGGGGTTCCGTATGTAATCCATCACTATCCCCTCTGCACCAGCTGTTAGATGGCACGAGTAGACCATTTTGGGACCTCATCCAAAACCCTTTGAAGTAAACAGCAGACTTTCTACTAGATCATTGGAGACCTGGGTTCAATCTCTAGCTCATTTTCACCAAAAATGAGTTTTATTTTATCTTGGCTTTTGTTCGCTCCTCACTGCTAAACCATCTGGAGCAAAGGACACTACACTTAGAAGACATTCTTGCTGGCTAGACAGGGTGAAAGAATCATGGGAGTTGTAATGGCAGAGAAACATTAGTAAGCTTGTGTAGCTAGCTTTAGTTCTGCTTCTAGCAAGTGTTTTCCAACTCACTTCAGTGAGCAGCAGATTTTTCAACAGTTTAGAGGGGAAAAGTGAGAGATTAGTCTACTGCTGGTGACTAGTGTACTGTAGTGGTAAAACTGGAAGTTTTTAGCCTGATGCTGAACCAATCAGCTGACCTCCTAGGAATGCAAAACAGACATGAAAGAATAAATTAAGCCGATGAGTGAGATTGTCAGTTGGTGTCAAAGAGTGGCTCCAGTGAGTTCAATAGAGCTATGCTGCTTTACATCTGTTGAGGATCTCAGCCTACATGATTATCTAGTTCATCAGTTCTCGCTTGTTTTACAGTACAGGAATCCTCCAAAATTCCTTTTCCACTTCCAAAATGTGACAAGTGCAGAGTGATTTTCATTCTGGATGCAAAGATGAAATGCCATGAACAAGAGAGACAGAAATTTAAGTGGCTAATTAACATTTGTATTTGCATTAGCCCTTGCAATAATTCATGATTTGGAACTGAATCATCCCATTCCAGCTAAAAATACCTAGTAGGGAAAAAATATACACTTCTAACTGCGTGTGGGGAAAGTGTTGCATGGTACTGTTACATGGGCAGGACTGATGATGGTGCAGTGGCAACACTAATGCAGGGGGGCTGTCACTGGCTCCTGGCATTTTAAGCTAGTCTAATCATGTGTGAGAAGGGTTAGATGGCACAATAGTTAGACTGGCCATCAATCTGCAGCCGATTGCATTCACAGTATGACCTGAACTATTGGATGTGATCTGTACCCATATCTAGCAAAGGGTGAAAAGGATAAGAAAGAAGTGTAAGATACAACCTCTGCCCACAGAACAATGCATATGTTTGAATTCATGTATTGTTATTGGGAAAGGCCTGCTGGCAAGTGACACCCTGTCTGTTGCACAGTCCAGATCCCCTCCTGGCATGTCCATAGTCCCATTTCATTGGCTACAGCAGTTAAGGTAGGTTTGCAAAGCTGGCTAGGCACATAACTCCTACTGCCTTTTTGTGCCTTTTGAAGATTGCTCCGTCACTGCTGTCACACTGTAGAATCAATGCCAGCCTCTAGCTCTTTATGTGTAATAAGCAAATTACATGATTCTAGGCTGGAGTAGAAAGCTTTCTCCTGCCTATTAGGCCCCCAGTGGAATCTCCCAATTAATATGTCTAGTCTTTTATTTATTCTGACAACCATTTATTTTCACATTCGAATAGCTTATTGTGGAAGTTTATCTTCTAATGGATTCCAACCTCTTCAAGTTAGCTTTTGATGAACATCTGTTCACAATCACAGGCTGAAGGGGAAGCAAATGTGCATATTTTTCTTTGAAAAATATTAAGCCTAACCCTTTTCACTGAGTGAATATATTGCATTCACTTCTATTGCAAACGACACTATGAGTTTCTCTACTTACACTAGTCATTATAAAAGGCTAGTCATTTCTATTACTGGATTCAGTGAAAGCCCATTTGAATATCAAAGTGGCTAGCTATTCCATTAGAAGTATTACACATTGCTAACATGATTTTTAATGGTTAATTATATAGTTTGAATGGGTTTTTTTGGCAGTAGCATGTAATACTGTCAAATTTTGTCATTCCTTTTACAGAATATATGGTCAATGCTGTTGTTGTAAACTTTTGAAATGCAAAATTAGATTCAGTAGCCCTTGAAAATAAAAGTCGGTGAGAATACAGGTTTATCTCTGGATACCTGTGCATGTTTTTCTTTGTTGTGGGCGAATATATTTCTTGTTTTACACTGATAACTGGGTGAGGGGGCAGTGGCAGAAATCATTGTGATCTATGCTCTACTGACACAGAGTCTGATTTATCCTTGCTTTGTGCTTCTTTTCATTATTTACACTAGCACAAAATTGCCACTTTTTATTCATTATAATTTTTACACCATCTTTAAACCAGAGATATCAATGACCCAAAGTGCAGAGCAACAATGAATTGGACCTATGCTATTCAAACTTTACTCTCCTCTCTCTTTACTGGCAGACCCTTATGATACAATAGGCAAAAAAATCCATCAGTGCCACTCTGGATACAAGCTGTGGTGCTCATGTGGTACTCCTTTATGATAAGTGCCTGGCAAAAGTATACCTCATCATGAGAGAACCATTTTAAACTATAATAAAGTGTCTTTGAGTAGCTCTGGTAAGCCATCAGTGCCCCACAATGAAGAAAATGAATTCTTTGTCCTGACACAAAAGATCCATTGGAGAATACTGGACTCTTTAATAACGGAGATCAATTTTACAAAGAGCACAGCCAATACCTTGGCACTTGTGGACAAATGCAATTCAAAAGGCACATTACAAGTGCATTTTCAGAGCACATGATTACTAGCTTACTGTTGAGAGAATATAATATCCAGCTAATTGATTCTTACAGGCATTAAAAAATACCTTAACTTATTGCCTAAGATCAGCGCTCTACATCTGTTACCAATTAACAAAAGATAACAGGGCCCCTACCCCGTACTGAGGGGAAGTCTAGGGCCCACTGACCAGACCAGCCCCTTGAACAGCCTGAATGGGAAAAGGGGACATTAAATAAGATGGTCCCCTGCCCCAGGTGTAAGCTATGATTGGCACACTTGGGGCGGAAGTAGAGGGTCATGTGACCCAGGGAGATGCTCAAAAGCCCAAGGCTTGGTCCAGAAGGGGCAGTCTGGCTGTACAAGCCACAGGAGGCAGAGCTCCAGGGAGAAGCCAATCCATACTGCCTGGTGAAAAGGACTGTCTGCTATAGGAAGACAGAGCTGGCCCTGTGCTGCAAGTGACCTGAGATAAGTACTTTGAACCTTTTTGCATTTGTGCTATTGTGGGGTGAGATTAATTCTGACAGGGGAGCTTGTGTTTAGCAAGCCTTATGTTTGGGAGCAGACACATGTATTTTTGTCTTACATGTCAACCATAGTGGCTGTAAAGGGCAGATTGGAGACCACTGGGCTGCAGGAGAGGCACTTAGCTCAGAGTACTCCTGGGGCCCAGAGCCCTTGGGTGTTGAGTACAGGCAGAAGTCTAGATATGTCCAGAGGCAAGAGTGTGGCATGTCAGAGGACTGCACATCTGACAGCAAAGACTGGGGAGCACTGCTCTTGTGGGCTTGCTTAGGAGCCCTGTGGCCCAGAGCCTGTGAGAGGCTAGAGCCTGAGGACCTGGGGTCCTGGTGCAGTGGGACGCAGCCAGATTAAAAGTGAGCTGAGGCCAGGAAGGGCCTAGGTTCAGCCAAGGACCTACCCCACAACCCACATCCACCTCCTGGGGGTTGTCTCCCTACAAAATCATAACATTGGGTTGTGCCAGACGAGAAGTGTGGGGGGGAAGGACCCAGAGAGTTCAGAAGCAAGGGTGAGGAGGTTGAAGCCAGGCTGGGAACCTTGTCATGCCAGTACTGAACTTCTGGGTAACATATGATGTTGGAGTAATTAATTCATCTCAATTTTGCCAAGCTTTCTCATGGTGAATAATTCCATGCTTCATGGCAAATCCTACTGAAACCTATGGGGTTATTCCAAGAAAGAGGCACTCTTCTGTGAATAGAAAGCCAGAATGTAACCCCTAGACATTAATATTGGAGAATCAAAGAAATGTTACTAGGTAAGTAGTAAAAATGTGTTCTCCAGCACAGGCAGGTAAGGTTCTTTTGGGCAGATGTGATATCTTCTATTAGACCAATTGAGTAGTTCTCCAGTGCAGTCCACTGAAGCTGAATATCTCACTACAATGCTTTGCTGTACTCGGAGGGAGCAATCTGCAATGATCTAGTGCCTTCAGCTCCTTTATGAGGTCCGTAGGAGCCAGGGATATTCACTATGCTACAGGATTAGACCCAAAAGAGGCAAAGAGATATCCAGTCTGCTGTAACAAAGGGATCTTTATACTGAGGTATAAGCCACTGCAGGACAACAGACTGTCTCTGAGCTGGATCTTGTCTCAGTTCAGTCAAAATTCCCATTGACTTATTTGCTTTAAAGTAGCAGATACAAGATTTAGGCTGGTGTCTCATCTCTACTTATTGGTCTAGGATAGATGTGTCAAACTCCCTAGGCACCATGGGAATCATCATGGGCCAGAGCCAGCCTACCTGTGGCAGTAGGGCAAGTGGTGACAGGGAGCTGTGGCGGTCAACAAAGTCATTGCTTGCCCCTCTGCTGAAATGCATCTCCAGTGGGGCTCTGTACATCGGACTGCAGCAGGGACCCACCCTCAAATTCATGGTCCCTCCAGGAGCTGTATGTATCGGATGATACAATTCCATGAACCAGATCCAGTCTACAGGCCATATCTTTGACATCCCTGGCCCAAGAGAATATTTTGGAATATTTCTCAGTTGGTATATTATTATAGTAGAGTCCCCCTAAGATAGAACCATGACTCTGCAGCAGTTACAACCTAAATGGATAAAACAAAAGGTGGGGGAAGGAATTTTAGTTTCTCTCTTTTAAGAGTTTGCATCACAAGCAGGAATGAACCCAAGAGCTCCTGGGTTTACCTCCATTGCTTCAGCCACAGAAATTTTCCTCTTTGCTGGAGCTAGCTTATGCACTCCTGTGCTCAGAAAAGCAGGCCTATGCTAGTATACCTTCTGCACTGCAATTGATACAGAACAGAGTATTTTCAAAGGCCTCACTTATTGTGTGGATCATGTGGTGATGGGGGAGGAGCATTCTTCGTAAAAACCGGAGTACAGCAAAATACAACAGGAGCATGGGGTCATGTTTGTGCCTTTAAAAATAATAGCCCTTCTCTGTGGACTGCTTTATCCCCTAATGAGCAAACAAATATCAAAAGCATTGTGCTTTGGAACCAAAATGGCTTTCTGAGTGTGGTCCTGGCTGCAAGAGCCAGGCTGCATTGCTGCTACCTAGCTGACATTTTCTAAGTGGGATACAGGAAAGAATGTTGCATGGGCTCTGCGAGAAACAACCATAGTTGCCAGAGGATGGAGATGTTTATCTCTTGGAGATCATCTGGATCAACTGACTCTTCCCAGGAGATAGGCCAATAAAGGAGAGCAAAGGAACCATCAGGCACAAGCTGTGTATTTCAGCAAACCCTAGTGACATGATATTATCACTAACTAGCCAGCACCAAGAGCTCCTCATTGCTTGGAGTGTTCAGCTGTTTGGAGTCTAACTTGGAGGAAATATTCATTATAAAAACATTTGTCGGGGGGATTTGGAATGTATTTATTCTGCTGGATTTCACTGCTCTCTCAAATGCTGGATGCAAGATAAGCATTTGTATACAGCTACTGTCATAATAGGCTGTCTGGGTGGGAATCCAAGTCATGTCATCCTCCATAAGGACATAAAACATCCCCTAGCATAGCTGCAGCCCTAGTCCAGACCTTCCAACCTGGCCTTTTCTGCCCCTTAGCCTATCCCAGATCATGCTTACCTTTTTACCAAAATAGCCTGGGAAAGGAGCAAGTCACTCAAATCATTGGGCAGCTCCTGCAAATCCCAAAGGACTTGTGGCAGGCAGTCCTCTACACAGCACAGCTTAACTCACAGACAGCCACATTCTGCACCAGCTGCAGTTTTTGACTAATTTGGAAGTGCAACCTTGTGTTGGGAACAAACTCCAGGAACTGACCCAGTGACTGAGAAAGATGTCAATCCTGAATACTTTATGGCAAAGCCCCACACCCAATAGGAATAAAACTTAAACCTCTTTGTTAATGCAGAGACTAGGGGCACATAATAGTTGCTAAAGCAATTAGGAGTTGGGGATCCCAAAATACCCATTGGTAATGAACCTTAAAATCAAGTGGCACACATTCCTCTTAAGCCAGGTCATGCTTCAAAGCAATCCCTTAACAATCATGTTGGGGAGTGAGGTATAAGTGTGATAAATGTATGGAAGGGTTTATATGACGTGGTTCTTGAGATAACAATGGACCCAGGAGGTCCCTTTCAGATCCATGTTCC
Source organism: Crocodylus porosus (assembly GCF_001723895.1). NCBI lineage: Eukaryota > Metazoa > Chordata > Crocodylia > Crocodylidae > Crocodylus > Crocodylus porosus. The sequence goes on from NW_017728922.1 coordinate 16,535,324, forward strand.
TGACTCATCAGGAGATACACTGGTTTGTATACTTGTTCACAGGAATCCTAGCAGGCCTTGGAGCCAGCCCTTGAAGAGTTGTGATGTTACAAACAGCACCTACCCATGTTAGTCCTAAACCAAGGCAATGGAAGTGACTACCGTGCATCATCTACTGTGTGATGCTCAAACTTGTCTCAGTCTTGTTGTCAATAGCACGGATGGAATCCGTTTTGAAAGCCCCCCCCTTAAGCCGTATGGAACTTGAATTATTTTTACGATTGCTGATGTGCTTAAAAACAAACAACAACAACAACAACAGCTGGAGAGGCATCTATCCCCAGTTAGAGGTTGTGCTTGAATTACAGCTTGTAGTACATTGTAGGGAAAACTTTCATGTCCAGAGAAAGTTCTTCCTGCTATTGCAAAGTCTCCAGAAGTCCTTTGTTTGGTTACTGCCCTCAGCAGACTTTGCCTCAGTTGCTCATTTGGTCATAAGATTATTCGAATACAAGGATATTGCAGATAGGCCCAGGGATCTCATGTGTACTTTCAGCAGAACCTTCTAGAGACTTGAGTGTGGCTCTGTTTCTGGGGTTGGCCCCATTCTGCTGGCTGGAATGCAGCTGACTGCCAGCAGGAGACTTGGGTTTCAGTTCCAGTCCAGGATTTGGCTGTCTTAAATGCACCATCTTCCAGGATTCAATAGCAAGAGGACATTTCCTGGTTGATTTAGGGGTTACACTGAGATTTCTTGAAGAGAAGTCCTGGCTAGAGCATGCACTAATGATCCTGTGCAAAAAAAAAAAAAAAAAAAAAAAAATCACCCTAGATTATGGGAAGTAGAAGAAGACCCCGAGTGATTTGTGATGAAACTTATTGCATGGAAGGATGATATTTGGCTTCATCTAAGCCTTGATAATCATCTAACATGTTAAGGCCATTGGTGTTGTCTGACAGGAGGATCGATTGTTACTATCCTGCTGCTCATAATGAGTTCAGTGAGCCTTGAGAGAACACAAAACCTTTTCAAGCTGCAGAGACCCAGACACCTCTCAGTGCATGTCCCAAGAGACCTAAGTGTTAGAGCAGAAGACTCTTGAGTTCTACTGCTGTGCTCTCTAGGCCTGATTCTCACTTATTCCTGATTTGCATCTGAGTAAGTCAAGTTACACAGACTAGGTGAGAATTCTTTTAAGTAACACTAAAGAAAAGAGCATTAGTGGGAATTGCATATGAACCAGGCAGACCAATGTGACTTACTCATCGTATTTTCCACATTGTTTTTGTCTTTCCTCTTTATTCAAAGCACAGCACGATACATGCAATTAATTGGTGGAATACACACACTGCCTCATGCAATTTGGCTGAGGAAAGCTGCTACTCAAGCATATCTTTATTAGTAGCTGTTACAGTCAGTGCCCCTTTTCCTTTTTTTAAAACACTTTGGATCTCAGGGAAGATTTCTCAGAAGAAATTTTTTCCAAGTGCCAGGCAGTCAAAGAGGAGCCATGTCCTACTGTCCAGCCTACTCAATGTTTGAATAATCCAAGGAAGGTTATCTGGAGCTGAGACCTTCCACTCTTTTGAATTCAAGCTTACTCAGACCCTGTGGCTTTCTTTAAACCCCACTCCCTGCACATTCCCAACCTTGACCTTCTCTCAGTCCCCATGTGATGTGCGAGTTCCTCCTCTGTCACCACGGCCAGATGCACCACTCTTTTTACATTTCTCCATGAATTTACAAGAAGTTGCATCACAGAGCTGGTCTCCTTCAACTTCCCACACCACACACGGCACTCAGTTTCTATTTGTCCTAGCATGCTGGCTGCCAGTCTTCTACATCTTCCATAACCCTCTGGAATATTTATTCTTAATCTTTCAGCCTCATTAAATCTGTACTTATTTTTCAACTGCATGAAAAAACCTTTCCCCTCCCTGGCAAATTTTGAAACGGTGAAATTGAAACAAAATGAAAGGCCTTGAAATAGCCTTGAAACGAAACGAGGGCAGTCGCAATGTTTTGAAGCTGGACTTGCTTGCAGCTAAAGAGAAACTAAGGAGAGAGGGGGGGAAGGACTGCTCTGACATTGACTGGTAGCTGGCCAGTGACTGGGATCCTTCCTGAGGTCCCTTCCAATCCCAGTGCTCTGGGGGAGGGATGGAAAAACAGCATTATGCATTATTTGAAATGAACTTCCTCTGTGCCTTCACACTTACATTACACAGAGTGACACACGTTTTGCTCTGTGCAGTTTACTAGAAATCCCCATACGTACCTCCTTGGAACTTGGCAGACTTCATGGCCTCGGAAGGGGCTACTACCCATGCAAGCTTCATCTGAATCGGGCAAGAAATGACAAAGTTATAGGCTGTTTTGTGCTTCCCCATTACAGCCTATGGGAGAAACGGCAAAACAGTTTTGATTAAGTAAAACAGAACAGTGGTTTCAAAACCAAACGAAACTCGAAATGAAGCACTGTCCTGGTGAAATGGAAGTCTAAATGAAACGGTGCTGTTTTGCACAGCCCTAAAGATTAGAAGTCATGAGAGCAGGCCTTATGAGCAGAGGCTGAGGCATGGGACTCTTCAGCCTGGAGAAGCGAAGGCTCGGCGGGGGACTTGGTGGCAGCCTTTAAGTATATAAAGGGTGTGTATCAGGAACTGGGAGAACGTCTGTTCACCAGGGCACCCCAAGGGAAGACGAGGTCTAACAGTCACAAACTGCTGGAAGACCATTTCAGGCTGGACAAAAGGAAAAACTTCTTTACCATCTGAGTCTTCAGAGTCTGGAATAGACTCCATCCCCACCCCCAAGTGGTGCAAGCACCTACTCTGGGTATGAGAAATGCCTCAATGCTCACCTTACTGGGGTCAGATGAGCTCACTTTACTGGGGTCACGTGGAGCACTGCTGGGCAGCTGCAGGTGGGAGGGAGGGGAGAGAAGGGATGTTAAATATCATTTTAAAGAAATTATCCATTTAATGTCCTCTCATTATATTGGTTAAACAGTTAACTGATAACACTGCAGCTTGGACACAGCTTCTGCTGGGAACCACTCCCAGGGCCCTTTGAGGTGGGGGCAGCAAGCCCAGGTAGGCAACACCGCCCATGTGGAAGGCCCACCCAGGGAGAGAGGGAGCACCTGTGAAAGAGCAGCTAATGACTTAACTGAAGAGTCATTACGCTACCTGTTTTCCTCTTTAACCTCAAAAGCTATGGATACTAGCTTTGGACCCTCCCTGACACCCTGCCTTGGGAGTCTTCAAAAAGAGACTGGATAAGCACCTAGCTGGGGGTCATATGACCCTAGCCCTTTTTCCTGCCATGGGCAGGGTGTCAGACTCCATGATCCATTGAGGTCTGTTCTGTCCCTAGCATCTATGAATAGTAAGAACATGGTCCAGGGTACTTTGGTTTCTCTGCAGCATTTTTTGAAAGGCCTAGGAGGGCTGAGTAGTCTGAAGAACATGCAGTGTGGGTCTTGATGTGCCAAATGATGCTGCCTGAGCCTAGGTGAGTCTTATCAGCAATCACACTGCTATTTTAAAAAGCCTTCTGGAACAAGAGAGATTCTCCTCATGCTGCTACAAGTGAGAGCAGCTCTTCATAAGATTAAATACATTGCTCCTGGCTTCTTCCTTGCTGAGGAAACCTGCCTCTGTCATCCATTTTCCCTTGGTTCTGCTCATAGCAGATTACGTAAGGGTTGATAAATGAGAGCTCTGTCTTGATTTTCTTAAAGAGCTGAGACAGTTGCAAAAGCAAACAGCTTGGTGTTTGGATCAAGTTACTTACTAGACTGTTTAGTGTATTTTGGGGACAAGGCAGGTGCCAGACCCAGACAAGAACTTGAATGCCTAAATTGGGACTTAGGTAGAATTTAGACACAAGCCCAAAATTGTGAACCTGAAAACTTTCACAATGCTACTCCTGCTGTGTAGTTAAAAATGTGAGATTCATTGAGCCTGAGAGCACAAAAGGCACCATGACTATGTAGACTACTGGTTAGAACCATTACTGGGGTAGGGAAAATCCTGCCTTCCATTCCCTGCATTGGAAACTGTTTTTGCGTTTTACATGATAAAATACACCGGATAAAATGCAAAGACAGTCCTGGGAGCAGGGACCAGGATGGAGTTTTGCTCATTCTGCTTTTGCATGTTCTCTCTGGCCCAATGAATCTTTAATTCTGTTTCTCTGGCCCAATGAATCTTTAATTCTTTTATGCACAGTGGAGCAGCTTTGACAGGAGGGATGGAGAGTTTCAGTACCAAAAATAGCCTATGGCCTGGTAGTGGGGTCATTTGTGTAGGAGATGGGAATAGTGGCTTTGTATTAAATCAGGCACTGGAAGGAATTGTACCTGCCTCCCTCACTTCCTGGACAACCATGAAGGGGTTGTATTTCAGGGTGCCTGATTCTAGCTCTGGCTCTAGCAGTGCAGAGGGCAGAGTAATGGCTGTGGTGTGTGGTGCAGGAATAGCCAGGGGTTTGCTGCTACTGGGGCGCATGTCACTTCCTTTTTAGGTGCTGATATGCTGAGCGGCCAAAAAACTCCAGTTTTCAGCAGCAGTGACTCTCCAGGGGCACTTCTGCACCTCGCACTGCTTCTCTGCCCTCCCTGCTGCTGGACCCAGAGCAAGGAAGCAGGATGCAGGGGAGAGAGCAAGCTAGGGGATGGGGCAGGGAGGCACCTTAGCTCCATTTTGGTACCTCCCAGGCAGTAGGGTTAGTGCTCCAGTTTCCCACCCATCATCCTGCTACTGCTGGTGCTCCTCCTTTACAGCTGGCAGAGTTGCCCATCTACGACCCAGAAACCTGGTATGCTAAGCCATTGGAAGCAGGAATGGTCCAAGTGGCAGCCAACAGTCATTGCAGCCCAGCTCTTGGAACCAGGTGTGGTCGGCCTTCTGGCTGCAAGGCCCAGTGTGATGGCTGCCTTGAGAAGACTGTACTGTGAGTTCTGTTTTCTGGGTACAACTGTTGTAATGTGAATTTAATGCTGGAAAAGGCTGTATCATGAGCTCTGGGAACTACACATCTGCACAAAACAGGTATGGTTTGGGTAGTAGCAATGCAACCTGGCCCACATGCTTCTTCCTCAGTTCAGAAGAGCTATGGGCAGTTACCTCCGACTGGCTGATGCAATTCTCAGCTGGTCTCTCTGCCCCTCTCCAGAGCTGCCCAGCCCCCCCCAAGTCTGTGGCACTGTGGCTGACAGGCAGGCAGGGACATGAGGTGCAATCACGGGGGGAGGGGCGGGCAAGCTGCCTGCACTGCCCAACCCACCTGCCATCTCCAGCTGCTACCTAAGGGGAACCAGGTTGGACATTATTGGCAGCTCTTGTCTCTCTGTTCCCCATGCCCATGCCAGCCTTCCTCTGTCTGCAGCAGCACCACTGATTTGGAGATGGGGGGGCACCAAAATACAAGTTCACCCAGGGCATCATTTTCCCTAAGGCTGGCTCTGCTCTCCCTCTTGCCTCACCAGTTTCCTTCGCTTGACATGCCACCCTCTACACAGCTGGTGGTCTGTTCTCACCCTGCATGGGAACCTCTGCAGCTACTAGTCAAGGCCCCTTGTTTGCTTTCCAGCTGCATTATCCTCCCTGGATGTTTGTGCACTACTCAGCTTGGTTTTCTTGTAGCATTAGTTTTTGAGACTGTTAACCATACTTCCATGTATTTTTTTCTCCTGAGATCCTGTGCTTTGGCTGTCATCATCATAATGCACATCTTGTATGAAACCTGGTGCTTGGGGGAACCTACTTAGCACATGAGTACTTATCCAGGCTGCCCCAACTAGTGCTTCCAGCCTGTGGAGTGCTGCTCCATGCAGCTTCCCTCCTAATACAGCTGCTGAAAGGCACCAAAGAACACTCAGGCAGGAGCCCTCTGTATTACTAAGCCTGGTTATCACTACAACAAACTCATGTGCAGCATCCATGGCACAGGTAAGGGAAATGGAGCTCTAAGCTCTTGCAGACCCAATTCAATCTCATTTTTACCTTGATGTATTTAGGAGTGGATGGAGCCTCCATGGGCAGCATCTCCAGCATGGCCCACCTTGCCCAGTGTCTGGTGTTATATTCCCAGCCTGTTTTCTCCTATGATGGACATAGGATGTGGATACACATGGTTTTCCCTTATTCCTTTGTTCTACAGACATCTTGAGGTTCATAACCAGATAAACGATATCTAAACACTCCTAGGCAGTGCAGCTGCTCCCTGTGGCCAGCCGTAGCTCTATTCCATTCTGTTCATCTCAAGGAGAAGACCCTCCAGGGAAGCAGATGGAGCTGCTCCTTCTGGCCTCCTGCTAGGGGAAGGGGATGTTCCACTTGTGGCTGGAGCTTTAGGAAAGCCCAACTGGTAGATGCCATGGCTATGCCCACCTCATCACCCTGCATCCATAGCCAATCCATCTGTGGGGCAGTTGGCAGATAGGAAGTCATGGATACGTTGTGCCACCCACCTCCATCCATGCTGCCCTCTATGGCCTTGCCCTCAGATTCCATCTATCTGGGCCATGAGCACAAAAGGAGGGAGGGGCTTCCTCTTCTTGCCCCATCCTGCCTCTCTTGTTCTTGCTTCACACTTACTCGGCGCATCTACATGAGATGTTTACTGCACAGCTGATTTAATTAGCTCAGCATCTACATGCACACCCCTATTAGTACTATTTACAAATACTATCCTGCAGCAGAGTAAAAAATTATGTAGCAACTCATACATGATCCCATGATCACCTCTTGGTAAAACTGGCCAATTGTGGCCTTGGGTCCACCATGATCCGCTGGCTGGGAAATTGGCTCCGTGGTTGAACCCAGAGGGTAGTAATTGATGGCAGTTGCTCATCACAGTGCCCGGTGACCACTGGGGTCCCCCAAGGCTCTGTCCTTGGACCCATATTGTTCAACATCTTCATTAATGATGTGGACATTGGAGTCAGAAGTGGACTGACCAAGTTTGCCGATGACAACAAACTTTGGGGGAAGCATCCACACCAGAAGACAGAGGGCGATCCAGGCTAACTTGGACAGGCTCAGCAAATGGGCAGATGAGAACCTGATGGTGTTTAATACTGAAAAATGCAAGGTTCTCCACCTTGGGAGGAAAAACCTGCAGCATCCTTATAGGCTCGGCAAAC
>NW_017728922.1:16542967-16550520 GCF_001723895.1 Crocodylus porosus
CTACATTGAACACCTTCAAGAGCAAATTGGATGTTTATCTTGTTGGGATCCTATGACCCCAGCTGACTTCCTGCCCCTTGGGCAGGGGGCTGGACTCGATGATCTCCCAAGGTCCCTTCCAGCCCTAATGTCTATGAAATCTATGTGTAGATGCCAGAGACTGGCTATGGCAGAAGGGTGCTTCAGTGCAGGGGCTGCCTGCCTGCTAGCCCCACGCTGAAACTCTGCTGTGCCCCAGCCAGCTTCACCTCCCTCCCTCCCCTGCACAGACCCCCTACCAGCCAAGGCTGCTCGGACCCAACTCGCTGTTGTGTGCATGAATAAACTGCAGAGCTTATTGCTCTGGAGTTCATTGCTCCCAAGCACATGTTCAAATGGCACATCCAGGAGCAACAAATTTCATAGATTTTATAGACATCCAGGCTGGAAGGGACCCCAGAGGACCAGTGAGTCCAGCCCCCTGCCCCAGGGGCAGGAAGTCAGCAGGGATCATAAGATCCCAGCAAGATTAAACATCCAAATGTCTCTTGAAGGTGTTCAAAGTAATTGCTTGAACAACCCCCGGTGGCAGTCTATTCCAAACCTTGGGGGCTCGAACAGTAAAGAAGTTCTCCCTTATGTCCAGCCTGAAACAGTCATGGAGGAGTTTGTGACCATTTGACCTTGCACAGCAGTAATCTCCAGTTTATTCATGTACAGTAATAGCACGTGCAGATGCACCCAGTGTCATGCAGTGGTGTTCTTCTGCTCTTCATTTCCTTCAAGAGCTGTTTGTCTTGCATCTGTTCCCCCCAGAGCCTGTAGACTCCCTTATATTTCAGTGGTGTCAACAAGGGTTGCTCACTAGTCCACTGGATGAAGGACACTATCGATAGATACTAGCCCTGTGCGAAGCAGCAAGTATTCGATTCGAATTTGACTGATTCAGAGGGACAGTGACTTGAGTCACTGGCCCAATTCAATTCAGCCAAATTGGATTCAGAGTTTCGGTGCCAATTCAGTGATTTGGCCATAGACTATAATAGGGAATCACTAAAATATCTATAACTTTGTCTTTTTTTTGCTGATTCAGATGAAAACAGTAGGAATAGTAGCCCCTTCTGAGGGCATGAACCCTGCCAAGTTTCAAGGAGATAGGTGGAAGGGGTTCTGTGAAACTGCACCTCAAACTGTTGAAAGCAAAATTCGTACTGCTTGTGTGTATTGAGGGGTGTAGGTTGTAGCTGTGTTGGTCTAAGGACAAAGGTAGACAAGGTTTTTGTGTCAATTTGATATCTTTTATTAGACCAACTGAATAGTTGGAGAAATATATCTTAGCAAGCTTTTGGGTTTAAAAACCCTTCGGCAGGCTGAGGAAACATCTGCAGTTGGTGTGTGTGCTCTTCCTGGATGGAATGAACAGTAAAGAAGCCAGAGGCTGGTATGCATGCAAGAAAACCAGCCAGTGAAAATGTAAATTGAGGCCTAAGAGGGTGAGAGACCAGCTGGTAGTGGGGTGGATGTGGCAGGTAAAAGTGGAGAAGTACCTGGGGAGTCAGATGTCAGGTAGGTTATAGTGTGTCATAAATCCAATGTCTATATTGAGTCCATGAGTTTTTGTATCTAGGAAGTTGATGAAGTGAAGTTCATAGGCTCATCTGTGAAAAATGTTTTGTAAATTCAAACAAGCACCAAACCTTGCTAACCTCATCACCATAAGCAAACTTTCTACAGCCTAAAACTCACCAAATGGATCCAGACCATTCTATAACAAGAAATGCAAAACCTGCCAACATATCTCCAGTACTCCCACAATTATTACATCCCACAACAGAACCATCACCGTTTCTGGAGGTGCAGCTGTAAGATCCAGGAATGTTATATATCTTATCCAGTGCACCAAATGCCCTGATGGAAAATACATAGGAGAGACCAAACAACAACTGCGCACCAGAATGAATGCACACCGGCAATCTATCAAAGACAAGAATACCCAATTGCCTGTGGGAGCACATTTCTCACAAGAAAACCACTCTCTCGCCAACCTCTCAGTTCTAATCCTCAAAGGGAACTTACAAAACACTTTTCACAGATGAGCCTATGAACTTCACTTCATCAACCTCCTGGATATAAAAAAACATAGACTACATATAGACATTGGATTTATGACACATTATAACCTGTCTGACATCTGACTCCCCAGGTACCTCTCCACTATTTACCTGCTACATTCATCCCCCTTCTCTTCCTTCCCCCGACCCTCCCAGCCTGGAATTCACCTCATATACAGAACAGGTAAGTCCCTGTTCTCAGCCAGGATGGCTGATCTACTGGACAGGGCCTTAAAGTGACTTTGCTGCGGGGTGGGGAAATGCCAAGTGGAGCATGCCCAGGGACTGGCACACTGGAAAGCTCCCTTGTGGAGGATACTAACACAATTGTTTTTGAAAATGCTAATCAAACAGTTCTCCCACAGCATCTCAGGAAATCGAAGGTGTCATTGGGTGCCTCAGCTGCCTGTACACCAATGCCAGGGGCATGGGAAACAAGAAGGAGGAGCTAGCCTTCCTACTCTCTGGTGGGCCATATGACCTGGTAGGGATCACGGAGACCTGGTGAGACTCCTTGCATGATTGGAGTGTAGCTGTAGAGGACTACACCCTGCACAGAAGGGACAGAGTAGGGAGAAAAGGCAGAGGGCGATGTGAGAGAGCAGTACACCTCTGTGCAGGCTGACATTGGCTCCAAAGATAAGCAGCTTGAAACCCTTTGGATCAAGCTATTGGTGGGGGGAGGGGAGGTGTTGGTTAAAGAAACCTAACTAGGCATTTACTACAGGCCACTGAGCCAAGGGGAGGAGCTGGATCTGGAGTTCTCCTGAGAACTGACAGAGGCCATGCATGCAAGGGTCTTGGTTGTCATGGGTGACTTCAATTACCTGGACACAGATTGGGAGGAACACTTGGCTAGATTGCATCATTCATACAGTTTTCTGACCCAGGAAGTTCAAGGGCCAACCAGAGGTAATGCTTTCCTAGACTTGGTCTTGACCAAGGGAGTTGATCTGGTGTCTGGCTTGAACATTGAGGGTAACCTGGGCAACAGCGACCATGAAATTATCAGGTTCACAATCCACTTCAAGGTCGACAAATCAACCAGCAGGATTGAAGTCCTGGACTTAAAAAATGCTGACTTTGACAGGCTCAGAGCATTAGTAGGGGAGGCAATGTGGGACCAGGAAGGGAAGGTAAATGGGGTGCATGAAGAAAGATCATTGCTTAAGGATATGATCCTCAAAGCACAAAAGAAAACTGTTCCTGCAAAGAGGAAAGGCAGTAGAAGGGCTGGCAAGCCTTCCTGGCTTCATAGGGACTTTCCGGTCCTTTGAAAAAAGATTTGTATGCACAGTGGAAGCTACGGACTGTCCTCAAGGAGGACTATACATTAGTGGCCAGCACTTGTAGGGAAACGATCAGGAAAGCCAAGGAGGCGACTAAGTTTAGGTTAGCCACAGGAGTCAAGGACAATAAGAAGTCCTTCTTTAGGTATTTAGGCAGTAGAAGGAAAACAAATGTGGGACCCCTGATTAACACCTAGGGACAGCTGGTAACCAACATTCAGAACAAAACTGAATTCCTGAATGCCCATTTTGCTTCAGTATTTCTCCAGACCGAGGGGAAAGACAAGCGAGATAAGGCTCATAGGAGGCATGTCAGAAATGGCAGCCTCTCCACTGTGGATGCTGAGGTGGGTGCAATATCAACTAGAAAAACTAGACATTTATAAGTCAGCAGGACCAGATGGACTTCATCCGAGAGTGCTGAAGGAGCTGGCTGAGGTCATCATGGAACCCCTGGCAAAGCTCTTTCAGAATTTGTGGTGCATAGGGGAAATCACTGAGGATTGGAAGAGGCCCAACATTGTTCCCATCTTCAAGAAGGGGAAGAGGGAGGACCCAGGCAACTATAGGCCAATCAACCTAATCTCTATCCCAGGGAAAATCCTAGAAAATCTCATTAAAGAATCTGTGCGGTATACTTGCAGAAGGTAAGATTCTTAATGACAGCCAGCATGGCTTTGTCATAGGCAGGTCTTGTCTTACCAATCTCATCTCCTTCTATGACCAGGTCTCTCACCACCTGGACATGGGAGATGAAGTAGACATTATATACCTAGACTTCCAAAAGGCTTTTGATCTAGTATCCCATGATATCCTTGTGGGAAAACTGGAAGACTGTGGGCTCAGCTGCTCAACAGTTCAATGGGTGGGAAACTTTCTACAGGGTAGGACCCAGAGTGTTCTCATGAATGGATCTGTATCATCCTGGCATGAAGTGGCCAGTGGTGTCCTCCAGGGGTCCGTGCTTGGACCAGTGCTTTTCAACATCTTTATCAGTGATTTGGATGGGGGAGTGAAAAATGACACCAAGTTATGGGGCAGAATGGCCATACCAGATGATAGGTTGCAGATACAGGTGGACCTGGACAGGCTAGAGAGTTGGGCAGACTGGAACCAGATGAAGTTTAACACTTCCAAGTGTAAAGTGCTCTATCTGGGGGCAAACAACCCTCAACATACATACAGGCTCAGTGATGACAGCTTGACTTGCACCATGGCCAAAAGGGACCTAAGGGGTAATGACTGACCAGGACCATGGAATACAAACTCCTGAAAAGCCATTTCAGGCTTAATACCAGGAAAAACTTCACAGTCAGGGTGTCCAGACTGTGGAATAAATTCCCTCCAAAGGTGGTACAGTCACCTACCCTGGTGGTTTTCAAGAAGAGACTGGACAGTCACCTTGCTGGGGTCACTTGACCCCAGTTGTCCTCCTGCCTAGAGTGGGTGGGCTGGATTCACTGATCTGCAAGGCCCCTTCCAGCCCCTAATAATCTACCTGCCTGACATATGAATCCCCAGGTACCTCTCCACTTCTACCTGCCACATCCCCCTCCTCTTCCCAGCCTGTTTCTCACCCCCTGATGCCTCAGTTTACATTTTCACTGACTGGCTTTCTTGCATGAATGCCAGCCTCTGGCTTCTTTACTATTCATTCCATACAGAAAGAGCACACACCAACTGCAGATGCTTCCTCAGTCTGAAGAAGGGTTTTTAAACCCAAAAGCTTGCTAAGATATATTTTACCAACTATTTAGTTGGCCTTATAGAAGATATCAGATCGACTTAAAGAACCTTATCTGCCTTGTGTGTGTTAAGGCAGAGTGGGATAAATGCAGCTCCACCTCTGGCTCTGGAAAGTTCATGCTGGGAACTGAAATTGGGGTGGAAATTGTCATGCTGGTGCTGGTGGTTATTACTGGTTTAGTGGAGGTGGTGCAGGCACAGACACTGCTCCCATCTCCTTGCTCCCACTAGCAGCAGAAGACTCATTGCTGCCAGGAAAAGTATGCTATGTTTGGGGGAGGGAGTTGGGACTTGTCACCACTCGCCACCCCCCACTACCACTCACCACCACACCACCACCCTGCCCCCCACAAGCCTCCAGAGGCATGCAGCATTCATGGACTAAATATAGGCATTATGACACACAATAACCTGCCTGACATCTGATTCCACAGGTACCTCTCCACTATTTACCTACATTCATCTTCCCCTCCCCCCCACAACCCCAGCCTGTCTCTCACCCACTGACTCCTCAATTTACATTTTCACTGACTGGCTTTCTTGCATGCACACCAGCCTTTGGCCTCTTCACTATTCATTCTATCCAGGAAGAGCAGATACACCAACTGCAGGTGCTTCCTCAGCCTTTGAAGGGTTTTCAAACCTGAAAGCTTACTAAGAAAAATATTTCCAACTATTTAGTTGGTCATATAAAAGATATCGGGCAAATACTTAGGCAGTTAAACTCTGCTGAGCTCCACCACTAACAGTACCCATGCTAGCTACTTTCATGTCCATTCAGGCATGTCTATACTGTACTGGAGTCATAGCACGATGGAACTACCCTAAGCACTGGCAAACTGGAGAAGGCGCTGTCTCAGTCTTTGTCTTTCTGCCCTACTGAAAGCACATTCTCTGCATTTCTCATTTAGTTTTGCTGAAATTGCCAGCTGAGGGGCTAAAAAGGGATGGCTGCAAAGGTGGCTTTGTGAAGTGGGTAGCTAGGAGTTGAGATGCAGGAATGTCAAGGGCTATAGGCTGTACAGGAGGGACAGGATAGGAAGGAAAGGTGGGGGTGTGGGACTCTATATTAAGGAGGAATACACATCCTCATCAATTAACAAAGAATCAAAGGAGGGGCACTCTGAAGTGCTCTGTGTTAGAATACAAGGCAGTCAAGGGGAAAGAGACTTAACGGTGGGGGTCTACTACAGACCTCCCAACCAAGGGGAAGAGCTAGACCAGGAATTCTTAAGTCAGCTCACGGAGGTAGTGAAGTCAAAGGATGTGGTCGTCATGGGGGACCTGAACTTTCCAGACATCTGCTGGGAAGAGCAGTCAGCCAGGTCTGACTGCTCATGTAGGTTCCTAGCCAGAATGCAGGACCTCTATCTAACCCAGGAGGTGCACAGCCCCACCGGGGAGACACCTTGTTGGACCTGGTGCTGGCCATGGGTGATGACCTGGTGAGGGGGCTGCGGGTGCTCGACCACCTGGGTGACAGTGATCATTGTCTGCTGGAATTCACCATCCAGCACGAGGTGGGAAAGGTCTGCAGCAAGGCAGCAGCCCTAGATTTCAGGAGGACGGACTTCAGTGAGTTAAGGAGAATAGTCGGGGAAGCACTGAGGTCCCGGAGGGGAGGGGAGCCAGGTGTCCAAGAAGAGTGGTCGCTCCTTAAAGAGATGATCCTCCAAGCCCAAAGGGAGGTAATCCCAACATGGACCAAAGGGAGCAGGAGGGCACATAAGCTCCCATGGCTCACCAAAAGCATCTGGGAATGTCTCCTAGCTAAAAGGGAGGCGTACACCCAATGGAAGGGAGGGGCATCACCAGGGAGGACTATATTGCAGTTGCTCGGGGATTCAGGGGGGCAGTCAGGAAGGCCAAAGCGGAGATGGGACTGGGACTAGCTTCCCGGATCAAGGACAACAGGAAGTCCTTTTTTAAATACATAGGGGGCAAAAAGAAGTTTCCAGGTAATGTGGGGCCCCTGCAGGACACATTAGGAAATTTGGTCATCACACCAGACGACAAAGCCAACATATTTAATGATTTCTTTGCCTCCATTTTCCTAAGCAGGGACTGGAACAATCACCCCTCCACTCTGGGCCCCCCTTATATCTCAGGGGAGGCGCACCTAGGCCAGGGGTTAGTGAGGAACTACTTAGGGAACTTCTGGAGGGACTGGATGTATTCAAATCAGCTGGTCTGGACGATCTCCACCCTAGAGTGCTGAGGGAATTGGTTGAGGTCATTGCAGGACCCCTGGCACAGCTTTACGAGCACTTATGGTGCTCTGGTGTGGTGCCAGAGGACTGGAAGAGGGCCAATGTGGTTCCCATCTTCAAAAAGGGGAAGAAGGAGGACCTGGGAAACTATAGGCCAGTTAGTCTTACCTCCATCCTGGACAAGCTTTTTGAGAAAATTATTCTGGCACATATCCATG
>NW_017728922.1:16551285-16553009 GCF_001723895.1 Crocodylus porosus
CGGGCGGCTAGGATCTGGAACCTACTTCCAAGAGAAGTGGTGCTGGCTCCTACCCTGGGGGTCTTTAAGAAGAGGCTGGATGAACACCTGGCAGGAGGTCGGACTAGATGATCTACTCAGGTCCCTTCCGACCCTAGAAACTATTAAACTCCTCGCAAAATAGCATGCAGCTAGAATGATCACAAAATGGCCTGGACCTGGTTTAGCTATTCTGGGGTAAAAGACTATGCAGACCCTCGGGTGCTCCTTTATTCACTTAGCACATGCTGGGTTTGAACTTTGCTAAATATCTTGGAGGGAAGAGTAAGAGGTTGTCTGCCACAAATATCAGATAGCACTGTGTTGTCAGAGAACAGGCAGCAGACATCACTGTCTGATGCATGGATCTTTTATATGGACTTCAGAAGGTGACTCTTTAATATGTACTTAAGGAGGTAAGAGAAAAAGAAGTCTTTTGGCAGAATAATTTCCATAGGTAGAAGTTAAATTGCACTGACACAGATCCCTCTATCATTTTTTTCCTAGAGGTCGGGACAGTATCTGCTTATGCTATAAAGCTTTTTCAGAGCAGTTTTGAGAGAGGTTACAATGAACCATGTAGAAGCAGCTCTGCAGCTGAAGCAAATCACTTTTCCAGGCTGTCTAGAAGAGATCTGGGTCTGTGAAGTTGCTCCAGGGGAGCTGGGGTTGAGTCTTGACAAAGCCTTATTTTTTGACCCTGGGCAACTCACTTATTTTCACTCTGTGCCTCAGTTTCTCACTCCCACCCTTTGCTTGCCTATCATTAAACAGCGAACTCTTTGAAACAAGACATGTCTTTTACTATTTGTGAATACAGCAGTTACCACAACAGGGTCCTGACTGGGTAGAGCCTTTATGGCAAGTGTTGACAATTATTTGGGCCCTTGGGCCACATAGGGAGTTTTGCTGAGCTGTCATGGGCCAGGTCAGCACCTTCACCCTCAAGTGCAACAGCTCACCAAAACTGCCTGTGTGGGGTGCGCCCATGGGCAGGTGGGGAGCGGTGTTCAGGAGCACGATGGGAGGGCGAGGCTGGATCACAGGGCGGGGTCACAGGGCAGTGAGAGCATGGGACTGGGGCCCAGGGCAGAGCTGCAATTCGGAGCCCACACAGTGGGATGGGGTTCCAGTTCCATGGACAGGTGCAGGGAGTGGATCGCAAGCAAATGGGGAGCTGTGTCTGGGGCCGGGGCCAGGGTCAGGGCCAGGATCTTAGGGCGGTGACAATGCAGGGCAAGGGCAGAGCAATGATCTACTCCCTGCATGCCTCTGCCCACAGAACTGGTGCCCATTGCAGGGATGTGATTTAAATCACAATTTAAATCACTGGTCTGGAATCCTTGATTTAATCATTGTGTTCTACAAAAAGTGCATTCTTGCTGTTTGATATCCTTTATTCATTTAACTTCTTGAAACTATGCACTTTTAGAGAAAGGTAAGGGCTTGACTGTGTGTACACAAACTTGCAGAGAGACAATAGGGTTGATGGGTGGATAATCAGGACTGTTATCTCTCATCTCCATATACTACTGTTAACAAAGATGTTATCTCTGGAGACAACAAACTCTCCCTATGCCTGAAGAAGGCAGTTTATGCATGAAAGCTTGCAAGGAACAATTCTTCCAACTATTGAGTTGGTTTCATAGATTTCATAGACGTTAGGGCTAGAAGGGACCTTGGAAGATCATCGAGTCCAGCCCCCC